>NC_083462.1:8191361-8373861 GCF_030014155.1 Tachysurus vachellii | reverse complement strand
ATTTCAACTATGAGGTTGAATTAAAGGTTACAGCAGAAGTTCTTAGTTCATATTAATCTATAGCATCCAGGTGAGATTGAGGGCTAAAGGGTGAGACTTGAGTATCCATGTAGTACCATCCACAGCATCAGCAATCACAGATGCAGAAGCCCTAGAGAAATAATAGAGAATCAGTCAGGTCTGAAGGATATAAGGGGAAGTACACATCTGATTCTATACACAGGGAGAAAGAATTACATATATTACAAACCTTCTTCTACTTTGGGCTTTTCCTGTTAGGGGTCACCACAGCGAATCACCTGTTTCCACTTAACTCTATCCTCGGCATCTTCTACTCCCGTTCCTTCATGTCCTCGTTTAACACATCCATAAATCTCCTCTTTGGCCTTTCTCTTGACCTCTTACCTGGCAGCTCCATCTCCAACATCCTTCTACCAATATAATCATCTCCCTCCACTGTGGGAGTTCTCAGTATGACCTTGTCCCCAAAACAGCCAACCTGAGCTGTCCCTCTGATGTGCTCGTTCTTATCCTGTCCATCCTCGTCACTTCTAAAGTCCTCGTCACTCTTAAATGCATAATTTCATATATTACAAATATGTTCTTTATTCTAGAATTGTTTATAAGAGTAGTACAACCGATAAAGGGCTATTAGATTGAATTGTATTCACACTCATTCACTCACGCAATCACACACTTTGGACAATTTTTCAGAGATGCCAATCAACCTACCATGCATGTCTTTGGACCGGGGGAGGAAACCGGAGTACCCGGAGGAAACCCCCGAGGCACGGGGGGCAAACTCCACACACACAAGGCGGAGGCGGGAATCGATCCCCCAACCCTGGAGGTGTGAGGCGAACGTGCTAACCACTAAGCCACCGTGCCCCTAACGACTTTACAGAAATATATAAATTCAGAAAAGAAATGAAAAATTTTGCATTTAAATTTATCCCTAATGAGTAAGCCAGGGGTGATGGTGGCAAGGAAAAACTCCCTGAGATAATATTAGAAAGGAATTAGACTCAAAACGGAACCCAATTCTCTTCTGAGTGAGATCACATGAGCTTCCTCTTAGAGACATCAAGTCAGCCAACCACACCTTTTCAAATTGCTGCTCATCCTACATCATGGAGTGGCATAACACGCCCAGAGGACTGTGCTATCTGCCCTCTTCTTCATGCATGAGCGCACTTATGCACACAATTGGCTAGAGTTGTGATTGACAGAAGAAAGAGAGAGCATGACGTCCCTCCCACCCAGAGAGCGTGGGCAATTTCATTCTTTTGGATGCAAGACCCTGGATGGCTTTGACATTGTCAGGATTCACTTGCGACCTCTGGATGACAGGGTGAAAGCTGTTGCGCCGTTCAGGAGCCGTATTCAGTATTTCTATGGAATTTAAAATGTATGGAGCTGTGGATGAGAATTTTATGAACATTTTCTGAAAGGATGTTATATATGGTGGAGCTCTTAACTACCTGCTACTACAGTATGAACGAGTCACTGATGGCTCTGCATGACCAGATTCCCAGAAAGCCTTTTTCAAATCAACCGTGTCTTTCCCAAACATTAGAACCATTGATTATAGATGACAACAATAGACAAATAATACTATCTCATCTGATTTACCCATTTTACCAGCAAATCGGTGTTCTGCTCTGCAGGCAGAATGGAAATGGACTTATCATTTTCAATCAGTATAAACAAACAGAATGATTTTCTGTCTGTGAGTCTGATCTAAACTGAGTCAGGACTCTGTTGTCTTTCAGTGCGAGACGTGTGTTTTTCCATTTGTTGATAATCTTACACTGAATTTTAGTGGTTGAAGATAAACATCTTCAAATTTTAGACACTTATGAACAAGCACTTCGTCACAGAGAGCAGAAATGGGTTTGATAGAAAACCCTCATTTACTTAGATAGAAAAGATAGAAAACGTACCCTTTTCTGTGAATATAATGCCCCTATTAAGCTAGGCATATATAAATAACATATCGTCGCTGTCGGGCGGAAACCTTGTATGTCCAAATTTTGTCAATTTCATATTTTTTCACATATCGATGCTATTGGTCAGTCCCCACGTGGGTCTGTTATTTTTACAAGTTATTAACCAATCTAAAGTCTTGAAAATAGCTTGAGCACAAATCTCATAACTCCATTGGACACTTCAACTGTCCACCTCTTCCTCACTCCGCGGGAGAGCTTCATGGCATATTTCTCCTCAAGAAGAGTCGCAACGAATCAACACGTCTTCTGAGGTAAATGTCTTCAAAACACTGGGCTCAAAGAAAAAAAAATCTTGACCCCCGCTAGTTCTGGTGCTCGTCTGAGGACAGGAATTTAGCGCAAGACAATCCACTGCAACGTGGACTAAACCCTGTGCACTGCAGATAAGGTAC
Organism: Tachysurus vachellii; assembly: GCF_030014155.1. Classification (NCBI taxonomy): domain Eukaryota; kingdom Metazoa; phylum Chordata; class Actinopteri; order Siluriformes; family Bagridae; genus Tachysurus; species Tachysurus vachellii. Next base: position 8,371,460 of record NC_083462.1, on the reverse strand, counting down.
AGCGTTTTTTTTAATTTCCTGAAAAATAACGTTTTTTGAGATACGAGGATTCCGCCTGACAGCGACGATATATCTTATTAAAAAAATGCACACTTTTAAAGCTCTGAGGGTCTACTTTCTTTTGTACCATTAACCATCACTGTGGAGTGACACACTAAAACAAAAGAGACAGAGATTCCATTTTTTGGCCTTTGGTTTTTTCTACAGTACAATCCTAGAAAATTAAACAAAGAAAAGGTTCGCTGTACACGCCATCATTGTCCACCATGAAGGTGGGATGCAGTGCTGTGGCCTGCATTTTATTATGATACCTGTATGAGTTTCTGGAAAGATGTTTATGTAATAACTATGATGAATGATGCATGGTAGGATGGATGGATGGATGTATGGATAGATAGATAGATAGATAGATAGATAGATAGATAGATAGATAGATAGATAGATAGATAGATAGATCTATATGGTTAGTGTGGTGTTAGTGTTAGTCTCTATCTATCTATATCGTTAGTGTGGACTTTATGAGCAGGTAGCGCTATAAATAAAATCATTTATCATTAGATTTTTGAATCTAATTTAAATATATGTGGTAGCTCAGTGGTTAAGGTGTTGGGCTACTGATCGGAAGGTCATGGGTTCAAACCCCAAGTCCACCAAGCTGCCACTGCTGGGGCCCCAAGCAAGGCCCTAAACCCTCAGTTGCTCAGTTATAAGTCACACTGGATAAGGGTGTCTGCTAAATGCTGTAAATGTAAGATAGCTTACATTGAGGTTCAGTAAGGTTTAGGTTTGGATAGTGGAGCATCCAAATGGATGAGGATCTTATCTGTATATTTAACATCTTGTGTTATAAAGCATGAGTTTTTCTGGTGAAGTAACTTAGTACCAGTTAAATCTTAGACATGTCTCCATCTCTTTGTCCCTTCAATAATTACCCTTAAGAAAGAAATGTTTTTTTTTAGTGCTTCAGTAAACGATGAGTCTGCAAATGGCTGTTTTGCCCAATCCTCTATCAAAGTCCCCTGGGTAGGTTTCATCACTTCAGAATCAACTGCACAGAGGAGTTGTGGATAAACAAGGAGACGTTAAACAGAGACCAGGCAACGGGGAGTAAACAGGAGACCAGCAATTTACTCACACTGGGAAATTTAGTGCTGTTGTGTATAATTAATAACCGGATGATTAACCCAAACTGCTGAAAGATGAAATGTGGGATTCTGGATGCTCCTTGTGCTTGTCGGTCACAGTCCCTTGCTGGCAGCAGAAGGGGCGGAGCCATGAGTGGATGCTGTGGTTTGAACTTTTTTAAACGGCTGATGCACTGTTTAATGTCAGAATGATGTATGCGGGTTTCTCAGATTGGAAACCCCCTGAGAAGAAGGGCTCAGAAAATAACCACAAATTGCTCATGTTGGATTTAAATATCTGTTGTGGTCTAATGGCAAACATCAAGTTCATAAGCAGTTCATGTGTTTTGTAGATGCTGGCAGTTTGAATAACAGCTGGGTTATTTGGCCACTCAGTGTATACGCTGCAACCGATATCAAGATTTATCGACTAAAGAGCCACAACCCTGTTACTCAAGAAAGAAATAATGTTACTTGAAACCCAATAACTCAAATAAAAGTAAATATTAAAATAAAATGATCTATTACTTCACACAGAGTGAATATTTCTCAACAAAAATGCTTTATTTATTTAAGCTCTCTGAACTATATAGTTACTATATTACACAATCATGAAGACTATATAATATTCACAACTATAGCATATAGGGGTAACTATAAAGAAGAGGGAAGGCCATATACTATAAATAAATAAGCACATTTCTTAAATAAAGAAATAAAAATAAAAGTTTCTTCAAACTCTCACTCACTCACTCATCTTCTACCGCTTATCCGAACTACCTCGGGTCAAGGGGAGCCTGTGCCTAACTCAGGCGTCATGGGGCATCAAGGCAGGATACACCCTGGACGGAGTGCCAACCCATCGCCGGGCACACACACACTCTCATTCACTCACACAATCACACACTATGGACAATTTTCCAGAGATGCCAATCAACCTACCATGCATGTCTTTGGACCGGGGGAGGAAACCGGAGTACCCGGAGGAAACCCCCGAGGCACGGGGAGAACATGCAAACTCCACACACAAGGCGGAGGCAGGAACCCATCGAATTGCTATTTATCATTAGAAATAAATCAACATAGTTGGAAAAACATGACCAACAGGTAAAAGTACATTATGGCCTTCTGAAGGTCCTGAGATAAATTGGCATCCTTCTCAGTGTGTATTCCCGCCTCTCGATCCCGACCCTAACCAGGAAAAAGTTTGTATGAATCAATCAATGAGTGCAGTGTACTTCTACAGTCTATTTTATTTATAACCTTACCAAAGAAATTGCAGCACATTAACCATATTTGCTGATATGACGTACTGGGATAACAGCAAAAAAACTGGAAAGATCCGGTTTTATGGAGAGGTAAAATTAGTACTATGTACTCTTATTCATCACCTCAAAAGTCTCAGCACAGGTTTTGAAATCAGAGTGTGACTCAGATGTTTGGGAAGCCGGGATTGAGACAGAAGAGCAGTGTTTTATGTTTGTCTTGTGTTTCATTGGGTAATGGATCTTGTGGCTCAATGGGCTCATTGGAAACAAACGGGGCAGGATTTCACCTTTGTCATTCTATAAGGAGTCCATTTTTAGTTTTGTAAGCAAGCATCAGAAAAGTATTTATTTATTGATTTATTCAATACATGAGCTCACAGATTCTCATGACTGGTGGTTCATGTTGTGTTGACTGACAGCGGAGAGACAGTATGACGTTCCTCGTACTAAGAAAGCAGGCCATTTACATTCTCATGGACCCCTTGATATGGATGGCATCAGGATACAGTGTCATTGGGATATGAACAGAAATACTTAAATAATTTGAAATCTAATACACAAGGCAGCTGCTGAACGCTGCATGGAAGACCCACTCACATTCTTAATATTTAAGTATTAATGATTATGATTTTGTGTGTGAGTGAATTGGGTTATTTGTTCTTGTATCTATTTCTGATCATTTGGCGATTTTGGTAAAAGAAATGTTTAGGGAAAGTGTTTTTTAAAATATTGCATTACCGCTGAGTATTAAAATAGATTTTGCTATGATTGTCGTGCTATTGGGATTGAAAAGCTATGTATACGCTTTGGGAGTGGTAGATTTGGTTTTGGGTTTGGATTAGTTTTGGGCTGGTTTGGGGTCTGGTTTTGGGCAGGTTTTGGACTGGTTTTAAGTGGCCACTGGGCAGCTGTTGCTGTACGGCTAAGACAAGCGGTCATACAGACAGCAAATAAACAAAGAACAGCAATAGCAGCAGTGAAGCATGCATTTGTGTGGCAGAGACAGACGATGGCTCTAGCGTTCATTTATTTAACAAAGCTAAAAGTATAAGATACGGAAAAAAAAGATGGCATGAATGAGCTTTCCTTGAAATGTATTCATTCCGCTGCTTTCAGGAACCTCAGCAAACAAGCAAACAAAGGAACTGGAAAATGAAATTGCATGTGTTATTTGGATTAATCATAAATCCCAGAAAAAAAATAGGAATCTCTCCACTTAGGCTTTGTGTTTTCTTGTGGTTCAAAATATCATCGCATTTGTAAATAAATGTGAATTTATATAGTAGATATTTTATTATGTAAGAGATATTATTGGTGCTTTAGGGCCATGATTTCTATCAGTCTTGATAAGGACGTGGAAGTTTAATTTATTATTCCTAGATTGGGGTGTCGTTTGTGTCTGAAATTACATTTACAAATGTGTATGTAAAGAAAAAAATGAATACATATACGGGGGCACGGTGGCTTAGTGGTTAGCACGTTCGCCTCACACCTCCAGGGTTGGGGGTTCGATTCCCGCCTCCGCCTTGTGTGTGTGGAGTTTGCATGTTCTCCCCGTGCCTCGGGGGGTTTCCTCCCCCGGTCCAAAGACATGCATGGTAGGTTGATTGGCATCTCTGGAAAAATTGTCCGTAGTGTGTGATTGTGTGAGTGAATGAGAGTGTGTGTGTGTGTGTGCCCTGCGATGGGTTGGCACTCCGCCCAGGGTGTATCCTGCCTTGATGCCCGATGACACCTGAGATAGTTCGGATAAGCGGTAGAAAGTGAGTGAGTGAGTGAGAGTGAAATACATATACAAATACTCTTAGCTTGAAATGCAATAAGTGAATTCATTCTAAACATTGTTTGTAGATAAATACATGAATATATTTAACATCTTTTCCATGTCATCTTTTATAAATCATTTTAATTCATACATTCCGTCAACCCTGTTACCGGAACACGTTACCCCATAAAACATTAGGTATATTATTTGGTATAAGTCATATGATTAAATACAGTGTAAATTAAAGTAAATTAAATCAATTAAATTAATATAAAGTAAATTATTACAATGTAGAAAATTCTATTAAAAGGAGGTGTAAAAAATAAGGATATGTGAACGCATTCTGATTGGACACATTTTTCAAAATATTTATTTTATTTACATTTGGAAGCATTTTATGAGGTAAATGTCACTGATGTCAGAGAATCTCCTTATTCCCTCATCTCTTATGTTATACAGAGTCACAGGGAGCCTGGTGTCTATCCCAGGGCACTTTGGGCACCTGGTGAGGTGCCGACTCATAGCGTGGCACACACACACACACAGTACAGAAACATAATCAGCCTACAACACATTTCTTTGGATTGGGAAAGGAAACCAGAGTACCCAGAGGAAACCCCTGAAGCACATGCAATTGCCCCAACCCCAGATGTGCGAGGCAAATGTGCTAACCTCTAAGCTGCAGTGCCCCCCCCTCCGGAAGCCCCTTAATATAAGCCAAATTTATCAGCTATGATACAAATGCATGCTTTGTGTGTGTCAGAGGCCGATTGCATGTGTTTGTCTAGCGAAAAATTCCCCCACGGTTTCATCTGCAGTCCTTTGAACTGTGCAATGCCTCCTCAATCCTCCACACTTTACTTTGAAGCCTATGAAGTGCTTGTTTGTGGAGGAACATGTGCAAGCACTTGCAGAAAAGCCGCCTGCCTCCAGAAAAAGAAGATCAGGGTTCATTTTTAAACAAGCAGCAGCCACGGCTTTCTTTAGTGTCTCTTTATGTGTTTACAATTATGCAGTGTGTGAATGCAGTGTGTGAATTTCTGCATGTACTTAATCAGCTTCAGAAGACAATTCTCTGGCTTTACGGCAGGTCCAACATTGTTTTATTTTTGAGAGGACAAGCTTGTGTGTCATTCCGGTGCCAAAAGTAAAAGGAAAGGATAAAGATAATAATCAGTTAGCGTACGCTAGGATACAAATATCTGTCAAGAAACAAGAAGTCACCAGAAGCACCTTGGCATTCAAGTCTCTGAACCATTTTTCCCCAAAGATATTCCTTCTGTGTTTTTATTGATGGTGGTGGAGAACGCTGCCTAAAACATCTCTGATAGAAAATCTCAAACAGGGGTTCATCTCGGTTCTGATGTCCTGCGGAAGGGGGCGGATTCATGATGAATACACAGGTCCCATGAGGATAGAAATGATTCAACATAGGATAACGGAGATTGATTTGAAATGACCTTTTCCTCTAAGAGGACAAGTGGATCCAAACTATTCCAGCTAAAAATAAATCAAATCAAATCAAATAAATATATAAAGATGTAGAATTTTGTGTAAGATCATGTTAAACAGTCTCATTTGTTATCTCCCACGTCTCCTGCGGTAAGCTTATAATTACACTTGTTTACAAATCAGGACTTTGTTTGCCTGTGTTCTGTTTATTCTGTGTCTGTGCTAAAGATCTGTGCTTAGAGGAGATAGGATCTATTCTCTGAATTGGGCCTCAGCTTGACTGATGAGCCTCCATTTCTTTCCATCTTTAATTTACGATCCAAAGCAGCTCTGATGATGTCTGTGTACACCGAAACTGCATTTGTCATGGAATAAACGATTGCCACTGCTTTGCTGCGCTGTAGTTAATGGGAATGTATTGTTATTTACAGCTTGAGGAATAGGATTCAAAGCAAAAGGAGTTCTTGGTGTTGATGTATAAGGTGGAGGGTGATAACCAGCAGGATGTGTGAATCATTGCTATAGAGGGATGTATACCGAAGCCTGTCTTGGCATGTGCACATGCACATTATGTGTGTATCTACATTGAAGGAGAAATGTAGCTTTCTGAACATAAGCAGTTTAATAATCTTTGGTGAGGTGTAGAATTCAAAATGTATCCCTGTATATTTACACATATATTCAGGCAAGCATACTGGCTTTCACCTTTGTCCCTGGAGAGAGAAAGACATGTGTGTGTCTTGTGTGTTTCCCTGTCCCCTGGGACAAAGTTAAAAGCCTGTACACTTGCCTGAATCCTACACAATGGATTAGAGACAGGCTTTGGAGAGGTGTGTATTGATGGTTGACTTTGTGCTTACGTGTGTATACATGCAGCACATTTCATCTACAGTGTACATTTAGGAGTAAGGTTCAGACCTTTTGGAGGCCAAGATTGCCAAGTACGCTTTCAAATAAAATATATTTATAAATGTGAAGGCTGTGCAATTCAAGAAGGTAGATAAAAAATAGCAAGGATAAACAACAGTAGCGTAATGGCAGATCTAATCAAGACGTAGAGAAACTAACAATTTCTCAACAAGAAGAGTTTACGTGTCCGTAGCAGATGCTTGATAAAGTACAACAGTGCACCAAAGCACAACCTTAGAGCTGATGATAAGCTATCCTACAGCCCTTGGGAACAGTAGGAGGCTGGATGGTCATGTAATGGTCTGGGGATCTTTCCATTACAAAACTAATCTTCTTATCAGAAACATGGTTCAGAACCTGACTTACTGGAGATAACTCTAGCTACTGCAATCTGCATTTTGTACCAGATAAACCACACGGTGTCCTTCCAGCTGGACCGATGGCACCAGCAGACGTAGAAACACCCAGCAGGTACACCACAAACCGGTGTAGTAGTTATAACTGCCCCGTTGTGTACTTAGCAAACATACACAAGTGTGATTAGTATGCAATCACAGACCAGTATTAGTCAGTGCTATTTTGTGTGTCTTGTAGTGTAGTGTATTGTTTCTACACGTGCACTTTATTAGTTCTGTGTTGTCTTTTGTAGCTTTATTGAATGTTGTTTCAATTCACTTTGTACTGCATCAGCATACACTCACTATCCACTTTATTAGGTACACCTGTCCAACTGCTCGTTAACGCAAATTTCTAATCAGCCAATCACATGGCAGCAACTCAATGCATTTAGGCATGTAGACATGGTCAAGACGATCTGCTGCAGTTCAAACCGAGCGTCAGAATGGGGAAGAAAGGTGATTTAAGTGATTTTGAACGTGGCATGGTTGTTGGTGCCAGACGGGCTGGTCTGAGTATTTCAGAAACTGCTGATCTACTGGGATTTTCACGCACAACCATCTCTAGGGTTTACAGAGAATGGTTCGAAAAAGAGAAAATATCCAGTGAGCGGCAGTTCTGTGGGCGCAAATGCCTTGTTGATGCCAGAGGTCAGAGGAGAATGGACAGACTGGTTCGAGCTGATAGAAAGGCAACAGTAACTCAAATAACCACTCGTTACAACCGAGGTATGTAGAAGAGCATCTCTGAACACACAACATGTCGAACCTTGAGGCGGATGGGCTACAGCAGCCGAAGACCCCACGGGTACTAGTAAGGTGTACCTAATAAAGTGGCCGGTGTGTGTACTGTATATGTGTGAAATGACGACAAAAAAAAACTAAGGTGCTTCAATAAACAAGATTCAGTAATGATACATAAATTGAAGATGTGGATTGTCAGTTCTCAGCTGTCTCAGCAGACATGATGTATATTCCACAACCTGTATGTTATTACAGAATAAAGTCCTGCCGCTTGTCTTCTTTGTGCCTTAAACAGTGGTGTGTCTAGCTGAACTGTACCTGTTGGACACGGAGCTTGAGGTATGTTCTTAGAAATAAAAAAATCTTTCAGCAGTTAAGCATTTATTAATTAATTATTATTATTAGTTAATTATTTATTAAAGGATTGAGATACATTTTGCTATAAGGTTCTTCACGGAACTCTATAGCACATGGACGATTATAGGTTCAAAACTTATTTTTAGCATGTATAGTGCAGGATGTAACCTTCACCACCAGACAGGGGGGTAAGTTTTACGTCTAATACAGGCAACTATGGGGTTGATGTTGAGAAACATACTATTACCGAAGTAGTAATATAGCAAGGCACTGAACACGTTCCTGAGTGGCTTTCATGGTGGAAAAAGGATTGAATCTTTTTGATGGAGAACGAACTGCATGGCTGACAACAATAAGTGGTCATCTAACAAGCTTTCTAGTCTTTCCAGGGCTCTCAAAACCAGAAAAATGACTAGCTTGGATGATCTGGACAAGCAGATTTTATGGCTGGGATACTCTGAACACATCATGGTACAAGAACCAAGAAAAGACAAAAATCCTACTATATACTGACTTTGCAAAGGTACTTATTCTGTACAGTATATACAGGTATATATAACTAATGTGGTTCATAGCAGTGTAAATCGTCTGACAGTTTCTTGCTGCACTACACTGATGTGATGTGGCTGGCAGTGTAACATTTTTTATTTGGCAGATGAATTTGTCTGTATGGATGACGGACACTCTTCAGAATCTAGAACACGCAGGTACGTGGAAACACATACAATACACACTTACACTAAAGCTGAGAAATAAACTGAGCTGTCATTTATCACAGCATGCAGTCACTGTGTGGCTTTAAAACTATCAAGATACACACTAGACACACTGTCCAGACTTGAACAACATCTTCACTTGTGATGCAAGGACATAACACAAAATCTCAAGCTGAAATGTCAGTGTGTGTGTTTGTGTGTTTGTGTGTTTGTGTGTGTATGTGTGTGTGGTTTTAATAAACATTTCACTTTCTGTCCCTTAGCACAACATGAAGTCACTGCATGAATGAAAACATAAAGAGAATTTAAAGACACTATTTAGAAACTGGTAGCTAACATTGCATTTAAAATATATTATTTATATTTTATATTTCTATGCAACGAACAATTTGACCTGACAACATATTGGAGCTTCTGCTAGCCCAGTGGACAAATGACTGTATTTAATGTCTGCTAAATATTTTGTAGCATGGACATGTCACGTACCACATAACCTGTTATTGTGCTACTGATACTTTTGTCTTATTCCTCACAGACTATTCAGGCATGCACAGGGTGTGTGTGATGTGAGAGTGCATAGTGATGTGATGTGGTGTGTCCTAAATGAGTTTGGCCATGCTGCCAGCCTTTCTAAAGCAGTCACAACCAGTGACATTTTAATGTCCACTGTTAAACCCAGTGCTTTGTGTGTTTGATTGACAGTTAGCTGAGATTGGTAGTAGCTCCAAAGTGCACAGCCATCACCTGCAAGAAGGAAAAAAAACCCTTTTCTCAGAATTATAGAGTGCTGAAAAGGACACATTTGTAATGGGATGAGAGAAGTTCCATTTTTCTTCCTGAGGCGAGTCTCCATTCAGCATGTCCTGCTGCAGATGCCTAGCAGATTACACCTCAATTACATCCGCATCACTTGCTCACATTACACTCGGCTGGCTTTGTGTGTGTGTGTTTGTGTATCTGTCTATCTATCTATCTATCTATCTATCTATCTATCTATCTATCTATCTATCTATCTATCTATCTATCTATCTATCTATCTATCTATCTATCTCTAGCTATATGATGTATGTATACACATGTACACAACACACACACAATGCCCACACAATATATGCACTCATTTACAGAGTGGGCTTTTGTGTATTTACTCTATGTACTTCAGTGAAAACACACACTGTGGGATGGTACAGTAAACAGAAGCCCACAGACGGTGGAGTGGATATCAGCTCATCCTACACACAGGCTAATAACAGCTGTGGTGGCATGTGATAAAGCAGACCGTGTTTATGGGCTGTGGTAATCCTAACAGACCTGCTAAGTGAGGCTGAAATCTGAGGCGATTGTCTCTGCAGAAGCAGGATTATTACTGTTAGCTGAAGTGGAGAACCAGCTGTTCAAAACACTATGGCCTTTAAATGGCAAGCCAACAGTATTAATAGCATCCAGCACCACCACCACAACACCACCACAACACCACCACCACTACAACACCACAACACCACCACCACTACAACACTACCACCACTACAACACCACAACACCACAACACCACCACCACTACAACACTACCACCACTACAACACCACAACACCACCACTCCACCACCACTACAACACTACCACCACTACAACACCACAACACCACCACTACAACACCACAACACCACAACACCACCACCACTACAACACTACCACCACTACAACACTACCACCACTACAACACCACAACACCACCACTACAACACCACAACACCACCACCACTACAACACTACCACCACTACAACACCACAACACCACCACTACAACACCACAACACCACAACACCACCACCACTACAACACTACCACCACTACAACACTACCACCACTACAACACCACAACACCACCACTACAACACCACAACACCACCACCACTACAACACTACCACCACTACAACACCACAACACCACCACTACAACACCACAACACCACCACCACTACAACACTACCACCACTACAACACTACCACCACTACAACACCACAACACCACCACTACAACACCACAACACCACCACCACTACAACACCACCGCCACTACAACACCACCACTACAACACTACCACCACTACAACACCACAACACCACCACTACAACACCACAACACCACCACTACAACACCACAACACCACCACCACTACAACACCACCACTACAACACCACAACACCACCACTACAACACTACCACCACCACAACACCACCACTACAACACTACCACCACTAAAACACTACCACCACTACAACACTACCACTACTACAACACCACAACACCACCACCACTACAACACCACAACACCACCACCACTACAACACCACCACTACAACACTACCACCACTACAACACCACAACACCACCACTACAACACCACAACACCACCACCACAACACCACCACTACAACACCACAACACCACCACCACCACAACACCACCACTACAACACCACAACACCACCACCACTACAACACCACCACCACTACAACACCACCGCCACTACAACACCACCACTACAACCACAACACTTCCACCACCACATCACCACAGCAACACAACACCACCATAACACCACCACAACCACATCTCTGCTACCACCACAACACCACACAACACTACAACCACAACACCACCACCACAACACCACCACAGCCACAAGGCCACTTCACCACCACTACAACATCACCACCGCCACAACACCACTGCAACACCTCCACCACAACACCACCACCGCCACAACACACCATTTGAGTACCAGTTGGCAAACAGGTAAAGAAAAGGGATAAAAAGCTGGTTGTTATTAAGAGGTGTAGTTAGACATGATTTGCTGCCATGATGTCCAATCAAATCTTGAGTAGTCACATTTTCATAAAGGCATATGACTGGATTTTTATTACAGACTCATGTTAAAATTTTCGTAGTAGAAATAAACCAACATGAATGTGTTTACTGCCTTTTGATGCTTCGGCATAGTCTCTGTGATGCCAATAAATCTGACATGTCTGGTACTTAAATTAGACATTGGATTTATTCTATTAATTAAGTAAGGAATATTACACTTGGAGAGTATGATGTTATAAGAAAATTTCCCTCGATGGGCCGAAGTGAAGCTGAGTTACTGATACCACACAGAAATGGATTCTTTTCCAATAACAGCAATTCCCTTAGTGGTTTATTTTTATTTTATGTTTCAGGAATTAGGCAACAATTGCAATTTTATTTATTAATGAATGGCACTCGATAGTTTCGATCCATTTCTAGTTACATTATATTGTAAAAGCTATACACGTCTTTTCCCTATTCTATTAATAGCATCTCTGTTTTTACTTGAAGTATATACTGTACATACAATAAGACCAAAATTACAGCTTGTCGTGTAATAAAGTGGAAAGTGCAAACATCTTGGACATGAAGACGTTCTCATGGTGGAAAATCTATTGATTGTTAAAAAAAAAAAAAAAAAAAAAAAATATATATATATATATATATATATATATATATATATATATATATATATATATATATATATATCATGTCAAGCTCATTAATATAAAACTTATTGTATTAAATATATTGAATACAATAATTCATATTTGTATTTAATATATATTTTTTAAAAAATTGTTTTTTCAGTTCAAATATATCAGTGTCTGTGCTCATAGGGCTGCTGAGATTGGTGTTTATTGGCTACAATTTTGAGCCAAAGTGGGTTAGAGAATCCCACTGTGCTGGTGGATTTGTAATGTCACACCCTCTGATGCAACACTCCACCCCATCCAGTAATAATATGCTTCTCCTTTTATGAAAATAAAACTGTAAACTTTTAAATATTATGAATTCATTAGTCACCTTGAGCAACCTGCAATGAATTTACAAAAAAAACTAAAGAAGTTTTCTGGTCAGTTCTAGACATTTAAACATACACACACACACACACACACACACACACACACACACACACACACACACACACACACACACACACACACAGGGATTGTGTCAAACTGAGCTTCATTCTTTTGGAGATGCACTGAGCCGCTGCACTCCTCTTTTGCTGACTTTACATTTGAATACGGCAGAAAATTAGCCTAATGTCTGTTTCATCTCCATTCCAAAGACGTGTGTGTGTGTGTGTGTGTGTGTGTGGTTGGGGAGTACAGTGCCGTACCGCATGTTGCCATGACGACAGACTCCCAGCCTGGGTCGACGGCTGTAATCTCCAGTCAAAACGTTTGCTTTTGTCTGGATGGCACAGCCTTGTTTCAAATGACAGCATCTCCGCTTTAAAAATGCCGGCCTGTCCGTTACACTTTGCACAGATATGAACGCAGGTGCCTATTATAGAGCTATGTTCTTAGAAAAAAAGATATATAAAACATTTTTGTCTCTAAGATTAATTATGGTGCTTGTGTGTCATCAGAAATCAGGGGGAAAGCTTGTGATCACCGGCACACACCCCCTCCTCCTATTCTTCAGCCTTGTGTGTCTATCTGTGCGCTGTATTATTTTGCACATATAATGCAAATCACAGAAATGTCTCGACTTCTACGTGTCTTCTTAAATGACTGACATGATTAATTTATTGTTATTATTTACTAACGAAGAACAACAGCAGCAGTTCGGACGTGAGCGTGCAATTACGATTATGAACGTATTACAGCAGATCCTGAACAAAAGCTGGACAAAATATTATTCTATAGCTTTACTGTAAATCCTCTGTGGATTAAGGATCATCTGAATTCATGTTTTGTGGCCCTGTCTAGTCTAATTTAAATTTTAATCTATCTATCAGCATACGCACTTTTAAATAGAGGTCCGCACGTATTCTTTGATGATGAACTGTTCTAGTTTCCTATGAGTTTTATCTAGGGCAAATCTTTAAAGGTTGACTCTAGAACATTAAGCTTTTACTGTACAAAGCAAGCAGAAACTTTTAAAGAAGATTTCTGTACTTTATACAAACACCTTATGTACCATTCAGGAAACAATTATACTACGAGCATTAGAAACAAACACAAAATTTAATTTAGTTGAAAAACAAAAACAAAACAAACAAAAAAAAAATCAATTTCAACATGCTGGGGTTTTTTAAATAGATTTTCCCCCAATTTTCTCTGTAATTCAGTTTTGGCCAATTCACACCCACCAGGGAGGGTGAAGGCTATCACATGCTTCCTTTGAGATGCATGAAGCCAGCCAACCACATCTTTTTTAAAATCCTGCTTTTGCTGCATCACAGGGCAGCATACTCAGGGGAAGATACAATCCACCCCTTTCCTCATACACGTGCTCGCAGACGTCTATGAGCGTCTAGCGCTGCTGTGATTGTAAGGAGGAGAGAAAATATATCACTTCTCCCAACTAGAGAACACAGAAAACATTGAAGGATGCTTTTCTTTTGTGCGTCTCTTCTTCCTGTGCTTTGATTAAAAAACCTGACGTGTTGAGGTGAGTTGAAGTGAGGAAAGATCTTAATTCCACACATTTTACATTTACAGCATTTAGCAGGCACCCTTATCCAGAGTGACTTACATTACATTACATCTTTTTTTTTTTTAATACAATTGAGGGTTAAGTTCCTTGCTCATGTGACCAGCAGTGGCAGTTTAGTGGACCTGGGATACAGACTGACGACCTTCCGGTTAGTAGTCCAACTCTTTAACCACTAGGATACCACACCCTTTATTTTCCACATGTGCTGGATCAAGTGCTATTTTATAATTTGCTGAATAATAAGTACAGAAACCATACTGATAAATGACACAGATCATAAAAGTGGAAGGTCATGAGGCAGTCGTGGAGGCTCAAGTGGTTAAGGCTCTGGGTTGTTGATCAGGGTTCAAGCCCCAGCACTGCCAAACTGTTACTGTTGGGCCCTTGAACAAGGACCTTAATCCTCTCTGCTCCAATGGTGCTGTATCATGACTGACCCTGCTCTCTGACCCCAACCTCCAAAGTTGGAATATGTGAAGAAAGAATTTTGCTGTGCTGTAATGTATATGTGATAAAAAATAAAGGCTTCTTCTACAGATTGTGTGAGGTACACAAGCATTGATCGAGGTTAGTATAGAGATAACAGCATGTAGCAGGACCCATCTGCCCATCATGTCTGGTGACCCAATTATTACATATTTATCCATTTCTTTTGTCGCGTGAGACAACACAATGAACCAGGCTTTCACTCTTGCTCCAAATCATGCAAAGCACTTTAATAATCATTACAGCTCATGTATACCTCACACCAGACGTAGCTCGGAGGTTAGCTGTTGACCATATGGTTGCTGACAGGTATACACCAGCCAGAGGAATCAATTGTTATATCTGCCTCAACCAATCACAGCGAGCCTCATCAGCTGTCAGTCATCCCAATTTACATTAGCCTGAGTTTTCCCAGAAGCACCTGCTTAGCAGTGTGTAATTCCTGCTTTTGACAGGTATTTATCTGAGAACATCATGAGTGTATTATATGAGCTCACCTACATGGCAGACAGACAGGCTGTGGGATGGAGTGCAGTCAAAGCTTCTGGGAATATGATTTAAAAATGTGCTTATAAGCACCAGGCTCATTGTTAAGCCCTCTGTCCCATAATTCCTGCTCTACTGATGTTAAATATACAGTATTCGGTCTGGGGATATATAGACATGTCATTCGTGTTATTATTGATGTTTATTGAAGTTTTTTTTTGGCAAAAGTACATTTTGATTAAAAATATGCTATTATTTCTCTTTCGATAAATACATCTACACACTGAAAGAAACTTTTTTAACTACAGTAATGACTGTAATCCTTACAAAATATATCATAAACAAACCTTCACCTGATGTTAGTATTAGCATTTTAATAATACTGATAACATCAAAATGAACTCACTAACACTAACAATCAAAGTTAAAAGGCTAACTAAGTTATTGTCAGATAAATAGCATAAACTACTTTTAAGATCAACAGCCAGTTCAGGAGAATATACTGTATAAGGGAAAAAGAAACCTGGATATTGATTATTTATTAATATTAAAAACATATTTCTCGGGGGCACGGTGGCTTAGTGGTTAGCACGTTCGCCTCACACCTCCAGGGTTGGGGGTTCGATTCCCGCCACTGCCTTGTGTGTGTGGAGTTTGCATGTTCTCCCCGTGCCTCGGGGGTTTCCTCCGGGTACTTCGGTTTCCTCCACCGATCCAAAGACATGCATGGTAGGTTGATTGGCATCTCTGGAAAATTGTCCGTAGTGTGTGATTGCGTGAGTGAATGAGAGTGTGTGTGTGCCCTGTGATGGGTTGGCACTCCGTCCAGGGTGTATCCTGCCTTGATGCCCGATGACGCCTGAGATAGGCACAGGCTCCCCGTGACCCGAGGTAGTTCGGATAAGCGGTAGAAGATGAGTGAGTGAGTGAGAACATATTTCTCTCATACTACAGCAATCTGCCTTCTAAATTCTAATATTTTTTCTGTTCTTTTTGATTCCATTCAATGTTATTTCTTTAGCGCTTTTACCAATCCACAAGGTTTCAAAGCATTTTTACAGAAATATAAACATTATAAAGTTGAAAAATATGAATTTATATTCACCCCTAATGAGCAAACCAGTGGCGAGGAAAATCTTCCTAATATGATGTAAGGAAGAAACCTAGAGAGGAACCAGACTCAAAAGGAAACGCATCCTCATCTGGGTGACACCAAATAATTTATAATCTATTTCTGGTTACTTATAATGTTGTGGAACTTCTGTGGAACTAGTTTTAGTTTTAAATTGTTTCAGAAAATGCTAATGAAATACCTCACCTTATGAACAGATTTTTGAATAGCTTAAACTGTAAAAAAAAAGAAGCAATAATACAGTTCAGCTGATCTCTCTTTATCTGTTTATTTGTCTGCGTGTGTTTGTGTCTTTTGTGTGTGTGTGTGTGTGTGTGCGGGGATTAAACACCTCTTCCACCATCACAACTCCTCTGCCAATCTTCATAAAATAATATGAGCATTGGACGATAATCTGTCTGATCAGATGTGTGCTGAACGCCATCTGTTCTGCCAGCTCTTGCTTATATAACGTGTTTGTGGCCTGTGAGGACATGAGCGTCTCCTGCAGCCTGTGACTGATAGCACGGAAACAACTAGTGGGAGTGAGAATGCAAATGTGTCAAACAACAAGACGAGTCTCCTTTCCGTCAGACGTGCGGTATTCTGCCTTCTTCGTGTGACAGCTCGCATCAACGCATCAACTTTAGCGTTCAAACTTTCGAAAAACGCTGCATATTTAAGAACCCGTGCTCAGTGTGCCAGAGGTTTACACGGTGCACGTTGAAAACGTAGTACAGACAAGTCACTGGCAGGCGACTGACACCCTTCCTGCCATTAACACACATTAATTATGCACATATTCTCCAGCACGTAACCTGTTAGTACTTCAGTGAGGCTGTGTGTTAGAGCAGTTCTACGTTTCGAACGTGTCAAAATATAGACGCGGGAGAAAGGAATGTCTGAAAGCTGATTTTCACGCTAGGTTTAAGAAAGCTGGCGCTGTTTAGGGATCTCAGGCTTATCTCCGTCTTTCCACCCTCCTTCCCTGTTGATAATTGGGTCACTGCATTTCTTAAACATCTGTGTGTGTGTGTGTGTGTGTGTGGATGGGGGGGAAGGGATGTTCAGGGGCTTGAGGGAGAGTCAGTGCTTTTTTCCAGAAATCTCTGCCTGTAAAACATAATTCTGGGTTGTGATGTGCTTACTAAGCCCTCTGCTACAGCATTCATACACACGGCTTCTTGTTTCTTTACAGAGAGAGAGAGAGAGAGAGGGAGAGATAGAGAGAGAAAGACAGCGAGCGAGAGGCAAAATTCCCTTGAATACTTGAATAGACCTGATTTTATAATTACCCATGAGATAATTATTATTATTTTATTGCTGGCTTCAGTTTTTTTATTTTTTTTAACTAAAAGCAGAACAAAAGTGTGCAGGATTTTTAAACATTGATCTTTAATAAAAAAAGTATGTAGTATGTTCACATACACACACACACACACACACACACACACACACACAATATGGTTAAAATTGTACTGTAAAAGGCATCAAATTAAAATTTTATTCATCACATACACAACCGTACTCATTTGCTTACTAGACTTTTCAAACCATAAAAGTAGAATCAAAACAGAAGAAATATAGACATAGAATAGAATTACAACATACAAGTAGAAAAGGAAAATATATAGAAAATATAAAAAAACATAATATAGGAATGCAGGCTTGAAGCTAGAAATATTTTTTTGTTCTTTGTTATGATTTATTAACATTTAATGACACTAATAAAACAGCTGAAAATGCTTCAAGACTATCAGTGAACTAGTTGAATTCTTCTATTTTTTTTTTTCCTGAATTCCTGGTTGATATCATGTCGCAGTTGAGCTGTGAGAGTTTTTCTCAGCAGTACGACAGCCTGACAGTGCAAAACTAAGTTTAAGTGAATAAATGTAGCATGTCAGAAATGCTGCTGGAAAAAAAATGGCACAGTGGTGAACTAGATGTGTGTCGCTGATGGCTAACAATAGTCTCTCTCTCTCTCTCTCTCTCTCTCTCTCTCTCTCTCTCTCTCTCTCTCTCTCTCTAGCTCTCTCCCTCTCTGTGTGACAGTCAATTGTCTTACACCATTGTATGTAAACTCAAAAACATATTCCTAATGAATTCCTACCTTTACCCTGAGCCTTATTGAGCCGCACCTATTTAGTGACTTTGTCTGTAAGTACTGCTTTATTTTCGCTGTACTCCGTATAGTAACAATAAAAGAATCTTAAATTTTAAATCTTGAATTTCTGTATGTGTTGCTGTATATGATCTATCATAATGTATTACTGAACAGGTCATGAGGTTTACAGCGACATCACACCGATCACCAGAATGCCTGTGCTGGATTATCGCTAAGATTATCGCTAATTAAAGACTATGAGAAATTCCCTGGTGATGGAACAAGCCTGAACCTGTAAAGTGACCGTCACAGGGCTGTCGACACAAATATCAGGGTGTTAAACAAACCCAGACAGCTTTGTGTTAGTCAGCAGTGCTGTAAATAGGAGCAGCGTGTGCTGGTGGTGTATATCTGTTGTTGTAAAAACAATAGATTTGGCAACCGAAATGAGGCAAAATCCAAGAAATGAAAAGATCAGAGCTCAAAAGTGGTATTTTGAAAAGTTTTATCTCACAAAGTTTATTGTGACTAATGCAGAGTTTAAATTATTGATCGAACATTTTATTCTCAAATACTGTATACGAAGTTGCAAGATACTTTATATCACTGTTCAGATCTTGTTTTTGATTGGTCAGAAGGTGTTGATTAATTTTCTACCAGTAACTCTGACAAACTTAATGGTATTAAAGCTGTCACTCTAACGTGCTGTCATTAGTCTCTAGAGCTTTGTAACAGTCAGAGGTGAAGCTGTAACTTTATGTTTTCTGACATGGGATAGTGTTCAGTGCAAAGAACTCTGGTTCTTGGTAACATTCCCAGCTGTCTTATTAGAGGACGAGAAAATAAGAACAGCTGGTGAGGGAATGAATTTTTACAGCTGCTATAATGCCAGTGTGTCACGAAACAGACAAAACAAGGTGCAAAGACGTAACAGTCCAAAGGGTGAGTGAGTATGAAAAGAAAGCAGGAAAATAGTCACAAAAATGAGGACAGTAAAAAAAAAAAAATACCGGAACATCCAAAAGTAATGGAACAAACATACAAATACAGTGAGAGTAATCCAAAAACACAGGCCAAAAGAACCAAAGTTCAGCCAGGGGCAAAACGGTGATATCCAATTTAAAATGACATCCATGAATGAGAAACTAGGCAAAGGTCAAAAGGGAAAACACAAAAGGCTACATCAATGTCACGAATTGTAGGAAACTGCTTGTATGTTTCACAAAGATGCAACAGAGAGGATTAAATAGTGAAAAACCAAACATCATGGAGATCCATGACATTGTGTCCTGTTACAACATAAAGTGATAAGATGAACATAATCTTCCATAAACATTCCACAACATTAAATGTAACATTAAATGGATAAAAAGTGTGTAGTTCTTTAGCAAATAAAAATAGCCAACACTGGCTAAGTGTAGGGGTTTATATGAAGATAAATAAAACACTCGAGGTCATGCTGTGAATGGAAAATAATCCATTTAAAACCCCTCTGCTGTTGATGTTATTATGTCTGAGGATTTTATTACATATGAAATACATTTACATCCATTTGTACCGCTTTAATATGAGAAAGTGTGGAGGTCTCACTGACAACCTTTGTCAAAAGTGGACAGGACTTGATTTTGTTAGCAAAGTTTGTTGTAATTCTGGAGGATACACTACCCTTGAAGGCAAAGTTAAATTTGCTTTTATGAGTGGTCAATGAATATGAATCAATTCCTACGGTTCAAAGCAGCGTCTATGAAGATGCCGCGCGTTACCGATCGCTATCGGCTATTCAATTATGTACAAGGTATGAGTAAATTTTTTCTGAAAATTTAAGCCTCATATTGAAGCTTGTTTAATGTCTGATCAAAGTATGTTTTATGTGTTCAGGTTAAATCAGTGCCTTTGGGCTTCAAGGCTGTGTTAAAATATGTACAGAAACTTTTTTTTCCTTTTTTTTTAAAATATAAATTCACTCCACTGATCAGAAACCTAAGCGGATGCAGAATTAGGTGTACTGTGGGTTATCACGTCTCTCTCTCTCTCTTTCATTAGCCCTTCAGCCCATTAAAATTCTAATTATATTTGGTGCACAGATGACTTTCGGTCTTACTCTTATTCTGTTCCTGCAGTTTTCCATCTCTTTGTCTTTTAAATGTTAATATTAGGGAAGGCAAATGCCCATTAATGAGATAGCAGCGGGGTGCTGGTGCTGGTTTGCTGCCGAGCATTGTGTGAACCATGTATTCATCTGAATCTGCTGCGCTAACCGCTAAAACTCGGCATGTAATACTCAGACCTCACTGGAAATGGATTTCAGCATTAGCTCAGTTAATGCATGTTAATTAGCTTTTAATAAACTGCTGATGATGGCTTAACTACTGCATGTAAACCCTTGCATTTAAATCATTTCCATTTATTTATTTATTTATTTATTTATTTATTTATTTATTTATATTTTGAGGGGGATTTGCTTTTTATTCAAAATGACTTAAGAGTGATGAAGGGTTCAAACCGAGCATATAGCCGAGCAGCCTGGGAATTAATTGCATCGACACGTGGAAAGCGAGTCACGGAGAGGAAACGTGACATTAATGGCCTTGCACAGGGCAAAATAGTGGTTTACGAACAGCTATGGGAGTTGAACTTGCAACCTTTTGATCACTAATGCTGCGATAGCACTGCTATATATATTTTCCATATTGATTTTTAAATGAGGTGATGTGCTGAATACACGAAGGATATCAATCCGAACAATATTTCAGTCGTTGTGTTGACTGATGTAAGGTCCTTCTGCTTTGAAGTCTTTAATAATACCATGAAGAAACTATCTTAGATTCATATTAGCTTTACAAGATAGCTAGAGGTAATTTGCTAAAACTTTACTTGAACTATTCATAAGGCTGAGACATCTACAAATTTATAAAATAAATAAACTACATAAATGCTAAAAGTCTTATAAAAACAGAATTGTAAGACTTTAATGACGGGTAGTGTTCATAAAGCTACATAAATTCTGACAACTAACAAAAAACATATTATTGGTATAAATATTTGTTATGCTTATTCCAAAATCTGCCATGAAGCCTGATTTTGTCTATTTTTATAGCTATAGTCCTTAATGCTAGTTGACATAAACCTACATAAACTCTAATAAAGTCTTAACTCCAACACGCATCAGCAACAGTAACACTTTACTGAAGTCATAGAATATCCATTAAAAAAATGTTTCCAACATGTTATAAGGAAAGAGTAGAGTCAAAAAGACGAATGAATGTAAAACCTACATAAGCCTCAACATTAACAAATATAAACATTTATATAAACGCTAATTCTAACTGGTGTCAGCTATCATAAAAAATACATTTTTGTCCATTTCTCTGTGAACATGGCATAACCAAGGAACAGTATTATTTTTTTTTTTTAGATAAATATTAGCTGTACCAATAACAACCGGTCACTTGGTAACACTTTGTTAGTTACCAGATGACTAGCTACTGTAACAACAAATAGCAAAATGTTCATAAGGCTATGTGGCATAGGAGCATTATAAGGAAGCTGATACAAATGTACATACTGTAAACGCTTATAAAGCTAGTAACTACTGGTAAAACTACCCACTAAAAACCTACATACACCCTTCATGACCATTGACATGAACCTGTATAACATTTATAAAGGCTTATTCCTACATATGTCAGCAAATTAAACTGACCTATCAGAGATACCTTTTAAATCAGTGAGTGCTTTAAGTCTTTTGTTAGAAAGGTGTGTCCAGTTTACTGCCATGTCACAAGGATGATGTTGTGACATCATAGCGCTAACTAGAAAAATGACTGTTAACTATAATGACACTGTAATAACAGACCTATGTCAAGTCAGATTTTCCTCTGGATTATAACTGAAATTAGTTTTAGATTTCTGTTTGAAAGATATTTATGACAGATTCATAGCACTGCACTGATTATATTTTTCTGGCTTAATTTTTCTGTTTAAACAATTCTGATGTGATTTTAACAATGTACTGTCATGACACTGTTATGAGAATGTTATGCATATTGTCGCTAACTCTATAATTATTTATGATTTTTTTTACATTCGATGACGTTGTAAGTTACTGTGGAAAGTATAACACTCTCGTCAGCAAACATCTGTCAAGTCACTTTCATCACTATAACGCACAACACGATAACACAAATCAGTCTTTATGACAGCTGAACCTAGTTGGAATAAACCTTTACAAATATTTCTGTATGGTTATATCAGGTATCATGAAGATCATATGTATGTTTTATGAACACTACTATTGGGTAAAATGTTATGGGTGCAAATGCTCCTGGACTAAGATATACGAATGTTTATATATGGTTATATAGGTTATTAGGGGCACGGTGGCTTAGTGGTTAGCACGTTCGCCTCACACCTCTAGGGTCGGGGTTCGATTCCTGCCTCCACCTTGTGTGTGTGGAGTTTGCATGTTCTCCCCGTGCCTCGGGGGTTTCCTCCTGGTACTCCGGTTTCCTCCCCCGGTCCAAAGACATGCATGGTAGGTTGATTGGCATCTCTGGAAAATTGTCCGTAGTGTGTGATTGCATGAGTGAATGAGAGTGTGTGTGTGTGCCCTGCGATGGGTTGGCACTCCGTCCAGGGTGTATCCTGCCTTGATGCCCGATGACGCCTGAGATAGGCACAGGCTCCCCGTGACCCGAGATAGTTCGGATAAGCGGTAGAAAATGAATGAATGAAAGAATGAATGAATATATAGGTTATTATGAAGGCCTTATGTGTGTTTTATGTAGCTCTATGAGCATTGGGTAAAATCTAGTGTCATGCTTGGTAATGCTTTTTATGAATAACACGATATAAATGTGTATATATGCTTATAGCAGTTTCATGAAGCGCTTATATTGAAGTCATATTGCTTTATGAAAACTACAGTAATGGCATTATTAGCATTTATGTAGATTTATGTCAGCAACCATCATTGACATACCGTATGTAGGTGTCATATACAGTAGCTCAATAAACACTTGAGTAAACTGTTACAGGTGTCAATTCTTGTTGGGATAATTTATAAATGTTTATAAAGTCTTATGTCATCTACTGTACCATCATTCTAGAGAGCATGTGTGACAGGAATTTTTAAAATGAACTTTTTTTCAGCATAAATACCTGAATTAACTTCTCCAGTAAATACTGCAACATCACTTCCTTCATTACTCATTACAAGTTCACCAAGCAGACTGTGTTACTAGCATGAGATTCTTCTAGAAGTGTCATCTTTAAAGACAGATGTGTCAGAGTTTCATCTGGGAGTAATTACTGACTGCAACATTAGGAGCGAGTTTAAGAGTCGACTTGATAAAAAAGCCTGTGCCTCGGTGTGTATAAGTGTGTACCTATAAAGCCGCCGCTGCTGACGCGTCACAGTTCGCTCATCAGATCCTGAAAGGTTTTCCACAGAGGTTTCAACTTGACTACCTTGCTGCGACATCTGTTTCTATCAAACCCACTGGGTTTTCTGCATTCGCTCCATATGCACAGAACAGTAGACCTCAAGCATAAACACCAAAGCTAACATGCATATTCAATGTAAGGCTCTTCCCCCACACACACCCCCCCTCCACTTCTACCAGCACTTTATTGCATTTACTGCATTCCAGATGTGATTTTAACTTCTCCAAGTACACTCCGTGCTGCAATACTCTCATAAGCTGCTAATTATGGTGGTTCACAACCTCATGTAATTTGCACAGTCAGTTTGTTCAGCTTCGCAAAATTATGTCATTTGCTTCGTCCTATAAAATTAGGCTCCGAGTTTAAACTCAATTCGGTCAATTTTCAGAAATCAGACACATTTCAAATGGCTGTTAAATTGGATCTGCGCTATAAGTGGGCAGAGAGGGCCGATTAATTGCTCTAACGATCTCATATTAAGCTGCCAGACAATCTGATGAATTTCTGACACGTTATACAGTGCAAGCCTTCGCATGAATCAGTTCCTTTTAGTCAGAAATTGAGCTTCTTAAGATCACGTGTCTGTCTGTGGGACAGCAACGTCAACAGAACGAGGAAGATTGTATATTCAGATGAGTGTAGAAGTAAACACTGGGCTTTGTTTATATTCCATATGAACAAATGTATTCCTCAATCATTAAGATTACACAAATGTGGCATTCATGACAATTCAGTTAGTTCCTAATAATAGTTCCTCACTTCGTGAATTTACATAGGAATAAACTCACTAATAAACAAGGCATTTGTTTGGCTTTAAATTGTTAAAACTGGCAAAGAGCTACTGCAATATAATATATAGATGAAATTGAAATGAGGGGGGCACGGTGGCTTAGTGGTTAGCATGTTCGCCTCACACCTCCAGGGTTGGGGGTTCGATTCCCGCCTCCGCCTTGTGTGTGTGGAGTTTGCATGTTCTCCCCGTGCCTCGGGGGTTTCCTCCGGGTACTTCGGTTTCCTCCACCGATCCAAAGACATGCATGGTAGGTTGATTGGCATCTCTGGAAAATTGTCCGTAGTGTGTGATTGCTTGAGTGAACGAGAGTGTGTGTGTGTGCCCTGCGATGGGTTGGCACTCCGTCCAGGGTGTATCCTGCCTTGATGCCCGATGACGCCTGAGATAGGCACAGGCTCCCCGTGACCCGAGGTAGTTCGAATAAGCGGTAGAAAATGAATGAATGAAATTGAAATGCTTATTTTCCATTGTGAATAATTTGCATTTCATATTAATGACTTGAAAGAAAGCGATTCAAACCAAATCCAGAAATCAAAATATATAAAATTACTCATTCAGTCAGGACAAAAGAATTGGCACCTTTTCAACAGAGGTCTGCAATGGTTGAACTACATTAATGGAAGATTTAGCACAGGCTGTGATTAGGAGGATCTCTTTAACTGTTTAGTTGTCATCTTGTCGTTTTCAGCTGTCTTTGAGCTTTTTGGGCATTGATTCATATTTATTAACACATTAAGATTGATTTGAAAAAACAACATTACAGAATACACATACACTTCTATTTTTTAAAAGACAAATGAAGCCCAGCGTTGGTATTAAACAACAGAGCAGCTGTTTGTATAGCTGAGTGAGTGTGAGTGATGGTGTTGAATGACTGATGTGCTCTGTGTTCTCTCTGACAGATCTGTCAAAGCTTTCCAAACATTAAAGTATTGAACTTTTCAACAGCCAAAGTACGCTCTAAGTACATGGAGCAGTATTTACCAATCTTTTGAGCAGTGTGGTGTGTAAATGTTTGCATAAAAAAAAATTCATAAGTTTCCCAAATGCTAAGGGGTTTTTACACCTGGTCACTTCATGCGTTTTCTGTGATCCGATAGCTATCCGATCGTAAAAAGACCAGGTGTAAATGCCTTCCAAAACAATTTCGAGACGGATATAAATCCGATGGTTCAAACCACTTCAGGAGGTGGTCTGGGACGCATTTCAGATGAAACTGGACAGGTGTAAATGAATGTGGTTGTTCAAGCCACATACGCCAGCGCTATACTCCTCCCAAACGGAAGTACGTCACTCGCAAGTGACTCACGAGTCGTGCATCGCGCCAGAAACAAATATGTTTTCCCACCAGTGCTGGCTCCGATCTTTCACCCAGGTGTCTCGTTTGGTCTTAAAATGCACTGCTGCCGCTAGCGAAAATGCAGCAAACAGTAAATGCTGTTTTTTGTAGCAACCGCATACACCAAAATGTGTTACATGTCAATTACCCCAGAAATGAGGTAAAATCTATTTGCATTTTGGGCGGGAGTAGAAAGATCGGATCGATATCCGATTCGCCAAGACGCATTTATGTGGCCTAATGTAAATGGAACAGTTTTAACAAATCAGATAGCTATCGGATCAGAGAAAACACATGAAGTGACCAGGTGTAAAAAGGTCCTAATTTACTTTGTGTACATGTCGGGATGTGGAAGCTTAGTGTTTAAGGTTGGACTACCAATGGGAAGGTTGTGAGTTCGAATCCTAGGTCCACCAAGCTGGCACTGCTGGACCACTATGCAAAGCCCTTAACAATCAATTGCTCAGTTGTATAAACTGGGGTCTGGAAAAGTGCGTCTGCCAAATGCTGTACATGTTTGTTCAGACACAGCAGGTAGTGACGCCCACAAAACTCCTTAAATGATCAAGTGCACAAAAAGTAGGAGCAAGATCCAGATAATGTCTGGAAGAGAGAAGTGCAAGTTATTTTGTCTGATAATAATAATAATAATAATAATAATAATAATAATAATAATAATAATAATAATTATTCCATCAGCTGAGGCTTTTACTTACAGTTCATGGCTCAGCAGACCAGCCTGTCCTCCATTCATACCATTTCTTTTTGATACGAGTGATTTTTCTTTTTCTTTCGACTTTATTCATGTCTTTATGTCAGCTGACTTTTTTATTTTTCATATTCATGAATGAATGCCAGTATGACTAGGGTTAGTGACGATGGTGTTCTAAGTCCCTCCTCTAGTGAACTAGCACGAGGATGTGTTTTTGATAGAGACTCTCTTCTATAAGTGGCTCTGGGAAAAGGCGGCTCTGGGCAAAGACATCTGTTAAACTCTATAAATTGCTTATTTTTTTAATGTTTACACTCACAGTACATTCTCTCTATATAAAAGTGCACTAATGCATGCAAATGATATAGTTGGAAGCCTTATGCATAAATTTACACACACTCACAAACACAAATAGGATACAAACAGTTTATTTATTTTTTTTACAGGATTTTCATGAATACCAAATATCTAAAAAAAAAAAAAAAAACACTTGTATGAACAATTTAGGAATAAATCCATCCGTATCCGGCTCGATGAAAACGAGGCCCAGCATGAGTGCTTGGTCATGGCATTAGAGACATACACAGGGTTAGACTTGTAGCGTGAGGAGAGTAAAAGCATGACGTAATGACACATACTCTGTGTTGTTTATTATGGCTAATCCAGTAGTCACGGTCCTTAGTGAAGGTCAAATAATGTGCAGGCAGTGTCAACACATCAGGCAAGGAATTTCTCTAAACAAAAATCAGGCTAAAGCATAAAAAACATGAGACAAAAAAGAAATAGCAAGGTTTAAGTAGACAAACTAATGAAGATTGTAACCGAGAACAGGTCGACACATCGGGAAACACAGCAATGACCGGACAGGAGGCAGGACACAGGAGTAGAATGGGCACATTTTGGAAAAAAAAAAAACCCACATGACATGCACTTAAAATAAACCCTGAAAGACAGAGGGAAGTCCTGACAACCTCTAACACTCCCTACATCACATACCTTTCTTAATAGATTTATTGTAGTTACAGTACTTTACAGTGTTTGAGTCATGTCACATACATGATAGATCCGTTAAACTTTAGTTTTTAATTCCAAAAATGTTTCGCATTGTACTGTGTGTGTATGTGTGTGTATGTGTGTGTATGTGTGAGTATGTGTGCGTATGTGTGTATGTGTGCGTATGTGTCTATGGATGACAAATGCTTAGGAACTTATAAATATATTTATAAGTTTATAAGAATAAACATATGTTTACACACACACACACACACACACACACACACACACACACACACACACACACACACACACACACGTCAATGTTCAGTTATATTTGTCTATATGGATGAGATGCCAATAAAAATTTACTTGGCACAACAAACAGGGCCAAACCTCATTCATGCTATTTCTGTCCTCCATTCCTTCCCCTCCCTTTTCTCTTTCCTGCACGCTTTAACACATGCTCCTAATCTCCGTCCACCAGGCACCACTTGTTTTCGGTATGTCCTTTCACTTTTGTTTAGCTAAGTCATTCTTATTGTATAACCTCCAGGCAAGGAGTGGTGCCGTCTGGAGGGGGAGAAAGAGCTACTTTAGCATGAACCCGATAAGATCTGAATGTTGTTTTCCAGCGTCTGTGCCAGGACCAGAGCAGAAAGCTCTGCACTCAGCAGAACAGCATGGCACTAGCACAGCATTATCATAGTCTGATGAGCCCAGAGCTGCAGCACACGGGCACTTTACACTTCCATTGCCACAGGCTAACGGAGCCAAAGATGGCCTTTTATGAGAGCTTATCTTGTGACAGAATGCATATGTGAGTGCGAGTCAAATTCTGTGATGACTTGATGCTTTTTTTCTTATATCCAGTATGTATCTGTCTCCTGCAACAAAGCCCTTGCAATCTCCTCCTTAATACCTCACATTTATATGAATAATTATGACTGCAATATGTAGAGATGTGACATTAATCAAAGATGTTTCTGAGCTTAGTGTCCAGACAAGATAATACATCATTATCTTTTGAACTTTTGTACCTGCTTAAACCTGCCTTTATTTTAACTAAATCTTTACTAAATCTCAAAGGAATGAGAATTGGATCTCATCACTTTATTATTTTTTATTAAACTAGTGGGGGTGGGGCACAGAATTCAGTACCTTATCCTTCCTATAGGTGGCAGTGGTGTTTTTGGTGTGTGTGTGTGTGTGTGTGTGTGTGTGTGTGTTCGAGGTGTACACATGCTGAGATAAGCAGTCTTGTATGTGTGTCTGAAGAACCTGTCTGGCAAAAGCCATGTTCTATAAGACCATAAAACAAACCCAAAACCGGCAACGAAGTGCAGAATTATTTTTTTCTACCAAAGGAAGCATCAAACACCAGATTTCCAGTCAAACATAGCAGTTGTGCTCTGGTTGCACGGCAAGCCGAGCCACTCCTTCTCTAGCAGCCAGGTGGCCCGAACACAATGGCTCTCATTATGGAGCACAACTGTAGTGTGATTACAGTCAGACATTCTGAAAGCACTCGCTTCTAAAAGCCCATTACAGCAAGTGTGTTTGTCTCCGCTTAGTTATGCATGTGTAGTGATGAGCCGGAGAGGAAAATCATTTTCAGCGATGACTCTATTACTCCGTTTTCACACCCATGTGCCAGAAGCGTGGTTTCATTTATATACTGTACAACATATAGGTTTGTGATGTGTACACAAAATAAAGCTATTAACTTATTCCAGGAACAAATCAAATCAGCATTGGTATTAAAAAAAACAACAACATAAATCCTCTTAATTTTAATACCTGCCTTAGGTGAAGATGGTCTTAAGGTCTTCATTATATATATATATATATATATATATATATATATATATATATATATATATATATATAATTCAGATGTACTCATGTTGATTAAACTAACATTCCAGTGCTCTGAATGGATCGGATGAATCAATGAATCTGATTCGTCAGAAAGTGTTGTTTAATCACACTACTACTACTACTAATAATAATAAAGGCACCAATAGTAATACTAATTAGATTGTCCGTAGTGCATGAATGTGTGCGACTGTGATTTGCACCCTGTTCGGTGTGACACCAGGTTCCCTCTGTAGCATAAATGCTACTGTTACTGTAATGTTCTGTAGCATAAATGCTACTGCTACTGTAATGTTCTGTAGCATAAATGCTACTGCTACTGTAATGTTCTGTAGCATAAATGCTACTGCTACTGTAATGTTCTGTAGCATAAATGCTACAGAAAATGGTTTGATGGATAATATCTATTATATAATAAAAATATTAATTTATAATGCTTTATAATGGTTTAGAATGAATACATTATTATAAACCTTCCAATTAATCCAAGATCACAAAGACAACTGAACTGTGCTATAGTGGTATATAACACCCAGTATGTTACAGTATGTTTATTTACACACAGGCCATTAAATCAGAGAAACCCTCCCATGTAGGTCAGTTCGTATGTGTACAATTATTGTCTGTAGCCCGTCTATTGCTATGGACAACGTATCAGCTTCCCACTACCTCATCCATCACTGGAAAGCGACCACCACTGACCAGTAATTATTTGGACAATACATCATTCTGAGCACATCAGTGACATGGTAGTGTGTGTGACACTGATATGTGTGTATCAGGTGCTACATTGTTGCTGTTCATTTTTTTTTCTTCCTGGAGGCACTGAAGGAGAAACGTCCAGAGATTACAGCTCATCTTTTTTTCTGTGAACAATGTGTGTGAAATCATGTATGAGCCAGACATCAGGGTCAGGTTGTGACCACAGTATTGCTTAGAACCACTGGTGCTCTGCTGTGCCTGATATGCTCATATCACCACAACCCCTACTAGCATATCAGGGTCAGTGCTGTACTGAGCATGTGCCACCAACTCTTAAAGCACAGGGTCACTGCATGTTATAGTATTGATGAAGCATTTCTTTAGATTGACTCTGAGGGATTGTCACTATGACCAGATGGTAACCCAATTGATCACATGTTAGGCAGCATTGTCCATCATTAAAACATCAGCTGAGAGAATAACTTTGGGAAGGATGGTGTTCATTATTTCCAAAGCAGCTCTGGAAACTTTTAGAGACGGCTGTAGGCTCAAAATGCCCAAACACACACACACACACACACACACACACACACACACACACACACACACACACACACACACACACACAAACAATAGGTGTTGGCCCACTAGGAGTCTCTCTTTCTCCCAATCTACCTATCTGCACACACACACACAATGTATTGGATGTTGGGCCACTATGTTTGTGTGTGTGTGTGTGTGTGTGTGTGTGTGTGTGTGTGTGTGTATGTGTTGGTATATCCACACATACACAGTATGTATTGGATTTTGGGCAACATTTTGTGTGTGTGTGTTTGTTGGTCTATCCAGATACACACACACACACACACACACACACACACACACAGTATGTATAGGATTTTGGGCAACACACACACACACACACACACACACATAGTATGTATTGGATGTTGGGCAACTGTGTGTGTGTTTGTTGGTCTATCCAGATATACATACAGTACACACACACAGTATGTATGTATTGGGTGTTGGGTCAATATTTCTGTCTGTCTCTGTCTCTCTCTCTCTCTGTGCTTATTAATCTATCTAACCACCACCACCACAGGACAAATCATTTAATTAATATGTTATAATAGATATATTCTGTATATATTAATACATAATCAGTGTTTTACTCTGGTTGTCAGTTGTCAGAAATGTCCGTTGTTAGAACTGTCAGTTACTGTACATGTATTTATATATATATATAAATTCACTCTTCACCATTTCACCACACTACAGAAACAGTGTCTGGCTGCTTTCCATCTCACACACACACACACACACACACACACACACACACACACACACACACACACACACACACAGAGGAATCAGGTGCTTTTATCAAGCTCATTCAGATTTTATCTCCACAGTTATGTGTTAAAGCCATTAACATCAGAGCCCTGAATTATGATTCTAACACACAGCCTGCAAATATTAACACATGTACCACATCGATTTTCTCACTTCCCCTGAGTAATAAGAAGCGCCTGAGGAATTTTACAAGGCGACATATTATACCCAATGCTGAGCATAATTCCTTCTCAGTCAAACATCCATGTTGATCTGGAAGTTGAAGTTTACGAACAGCATGGCTTATCGATACGCAGAGCTCGGGCTTAACTACAGACTTATAGTGAGACCTGCAGAACACACAGGGTGAAGCTTACTGAAAAAAACACCACCACCACTAGACGTGTCTCAGTGAACTTCAGCAAAAAAAAGCAGTTATTAAATAAATCCAGATAGTATAATGTAATGCTGACTTATTTATTTTGGCTGTACATACAGTACACTTAAAGAACTACAGAATGTCATTTGAGTGCAATATTAAATCCATAAATCAGACGTTATTAAATAATTAATCATGATGTCCCTTTGATCAGATTTAGGTTTTTTAATTGTCTCTTGCTTTTATGTTACACTGCACATTCCAGCAAATAAAATTTATAATTTTAGCTTAACTTAGTGGTTAGCACGTTTGCCTCACACCTCCAGGGTTGGGGGTTCGATTCCCGCCTCCACCTTGTGTGTGTGGAGTTTGCATGTTCTCCCCGTGCCTCTGGGGTTTCCTCCGGGTACTCCGGTTTCCTCCCCCGGTCCAAAGACATGCATGGTAGGTTGATTGGCATCTCTGGAAAATTGTCCCTAGTGTGTGATTGTGTGAGTGAATGAGAGTGTGTGTGTGCCCTGTGATGGGTTGGCACTCCGTCCAGGGTGTATCCTGCCTTGATGCCCGATGACGCCTGAGATAAGCACAGGCTCCCCGTGACCCGAGGTAGTTCGGATAAGCGGTAGAAGATGAATGAATGAATGAATAATAATAATAATAAAAAAGTTGCCTTCTTTAGATTGTATGACCTTCAGGTCAATTTTACCCTTTTATTGTTTTCCACAAAAAGACATTTCTTACATCTACAACTCTTGGCTTATTTTCTGACAGGAACATCCTACATCAGTCCTCCCGAGCGTAATAAATGGTTGAAGAGAGTATTTGAGAACAGTCAGGTTCAGAGTAAACGTGGTATTAAAGCACAGGTTCATGTATAAGACACATGATCAGACACTTTTGGCTGTTCATATCCAGAGTAGAGAACAAGTCCCAAGGTCCCGACCATCTGCATTCATGGTGAGAAGGATTATGGAGGAGGCTTCTGTTACTCCAAACTGCACGTCCCAGACAGATGTTTGCACATCTGCGAACATTTTAGAAGTTTTAGTTGTCCAACAAAGACTTTACCATTGTAGGGTGAAAAGAGGAGGCGAGAAGAAAAGTAGTTTTCAGGAGTGTGTACCAGCAAAGGACATGGATACACTTTCTATTGCAGCGAGTACGTTCATAACACTCTTATATACTATAAAGATTTGTTTATCATATGCCGTGTAAGCAGAC
The DNA here is from genome assembly GCF_030014155.1 of Tachysurus vachellii. Lineage (NCBI taxonomy): Eukaryota > Metazoa > Chordata > Actinopteri > Siluriformes > Bagridae > Tachysurus > Tachysurus vachellii. The sequence goes on along the minus strand of NC_083462.1, from coordinate 8,338,222 downwards.
ATACAAATGGTGTGTGTGTGTGTGTGTGTGTGTTTTTCCTCTACTCATGTTACTAGTTAGAATCTAGTTCAACTACTTTAGACCTGAACACACAAACACACTGTTCTCTTTCATTTATTGTTATTTCAAAAGCACGTGATTAATATTTTAAGGCATAAAATTAAAAATAAATTGTGTTTTTTCTCTTTTTTGTTCTTCATAGCTGCCTTTTTTTGGTCACAGCCAATACTACTTAAAAAACACTTTTCCAGTAGCGGTGAAAACCTCGGTTCCTTTACGTTTTACAAGAAAATCATGATTTATGTTACGAAATGTTTTAGTTCTGTTGATTCATTGGACACGAAATGTTGGATGCAAATATGCAGGGGATATTAAGTGTTCACAAAAATAGGAACAATTCAAAATAACAGAAACAGATTATAAGATTAGGAATAGTTAGTAAAAAAGCACGCAGTAAACAAATCCAACAGACATTCACAAATTCAAAGGGTCAAAACAGACCCAAGGGGGGCACGGTGGCTTAGTGGTTAGCACGTTCACCTCACACCTCCAGGGTTGGGGGTTCGATTCCCGCCTCCGTCTTGTGTGTGTGGAGTTTGCATGTTCTCCCCGTGCCTCGGGGGTTTCCTCCTGGTACTCCGGTTTCCTCCCCCGGTCCAAAGACATGCATGGTAGGTTGATTGGCATCTCTGGAAAATTGTCCATAGTGTGTGATTGTGTGAGTGAATGAGAGTGTGTGTGTGTGCCCTGCGATGGGTTGGCACTCCGTCCAGGGTGTATCCTGCCTTGATGCCCGATGACGCCTGAGATAGGCACAGGCTCCCCGTGACCCGAGGTAGTTCGGATAAGCGGGTGCTAACGGTTCCAAACAGGCTGAAAAGGCGGTCAAGGGCAAAAAAAAAATCGCTTAGTATAAAAACAGGTTATCGGAAGCAAAAAGACAGACAGGTTAAAAAAACAATGTACCATTTTTTCTTTTCTGGAACTTTACTGTAAATACATTGCCTCTAGCAGGCCAGATAAACAATTTAACCACAAATTCTTAAAGCCCTCAGTGCCAACTTTCATGTCATTTCTAATTGAATCTAATTTCATATTATTTTCGTAGCAGTGGGATAAGGAAAGTCGAGTGTATACTTGACGATGCATGGTGTGTGAAAGTCTGTTTTAAAGCGTGTGTGTGTGTGTGTGTGTGTGTGTGTCAGATTGCGAACAGGTGAGTCTTGTTAAAAATCTGGTGACTGAACAAGGCACGTGTGTGTGTGTGTGTGTGTGTGTGTGTGTGTGTGTGTGTGTGTGTACAGTATGTGAATGATCTGATCTAGAGTCTGGTTTAGCCATGTTTGTATGCTGTGGTGCATGCTGGGAGTTGGAGTTTGTGGTCTGGGTTGACATGACAAACATCTGCAGGTTAATGTGCATTATATCCACACTAATGCAGGTCAGTTCATTTCCAATCACAAATATTGATGTAACATTTGGACTAAAGTCCCCAACTGTGAAGTGTCACATCTTTAAAGTCACAGTCAGTGTTTAACAGGTTCAAAAGCTGCGGCCTTATCCAGAGCGATGTACAAAAGTGCTTTGAAGACACTGGGAAGATCACTAGGTTACAGACTTAGGATACCATCAACCTAAAACTCTGTTCAGGGTTTTTTTTTTAATTATACACATAAAACAAACCGGGATAATAAGTGCTAGTTCAAGTATTTCGGGAAGAGGTACTGTAGATCTTCAGCCGTCGTTTGAAGATATCGGCAGTGACTCGGCTGTTCGGACATCTAGGAGAAGTTCATTCCACCACCATGGTGCCAGAACAGAAACGAGTCTTGTTGTGTACCTCTTACCCTGCGAGATATTGGGACTAGTCGAGCATTACATATGAGTGTTTTCCTCGTTCCTATTCCTCTGACACTGACAGCTGGATGAGTGTGTGTCTGAACATCTGGGTTGACCAGGGAGGTCCTGGACGTGATAGACTGACGTGTGTTCAATATACGCATGTGTGTAAGTGTGTATGTCTTCAGGGATATGGCCTTTAATGTGAACTTGAAACAGTGCGAGAGTGTGTTGAGCGAGTGCGAGAGAGTGTAAATCGTAGTCCTGCTCACCCAGTGCTCGTGCCCAGCAGGTTGCGTGAGGAGCAGGTGCATGGCAGGTGGCACCACACTTGTCCACACACTCAGGTGAGAAAGAGAGACAGCTGGTGCCCTGGGCGTCACGGTGGACAGGGTTCAACACTTCCTCTTTCACACACACTTCCTCAGCATGTGAGACACACCTCTCTCTATTCTAGCCTAACAAAAGTGATGTCTGCCACCTGTTCAGTGTCTGATTAATACACAGTCTGATTAACATACAGGATTATAATATGACGTGGGAATTCGGCCTCCAGTCTCGATCGTCAGTTTATCAATCACACTGCCTTCCATAATAAAGTCTTGAGGATGGAAATTACTAGAACAATAATACAAAATACGATAATAAAACTGTAACCCAAAAATGCCTTCTAAAATAATGAAATGAAAGGAAATGCTTCTACACACAAAGTTGCCTCTGCAAAAATAAACAAACAAATGAATAGGTGGTGTGTCCACACTTCACCTTTAAAACTGTTATTATTTTCCTCTAATAAAAAAGTCATCACTCCTTAATCCAGAGATCTCAGTACTACAGCTATCTGTGATCATGAGCCAAAGAGAAAATTGTCCTCTATGGCAATCTCTCTCTCTCTCTCTCTCTCTCTCTCTCTCTCTCTCTCTCTCTCTCTTGCTCTTTCTCTCTCCCTTGTCAATCACTTTGGGACATGATAATGGTGTGTGTCCATGGGATCATGTATGAGGAAGAGGGTAGATAGCATTTTCCTCTGAGGATGTTACACTGCCCTATGATGCAGCAAGAGCAGAAGTTTCAAAAGTTTTGTTTGGTTTAACTGACTAGTAGCTGGTATTACTGGTTAGCCTGGCAAGTAGAAATGAGCAAGAACAGATTACAGGAAATCATACAAGCAGTCAAACTGTGGTTTCATAAGAAAACCTCCTGGTAAGATTTTTTAAAAAGTTTATACAAGAACCTGTCATGGTTCTTCTGCAGTCTCACTTGTTATCTGAAGTGTTGTATATATAAAATGAATGATGGGAAATTACAGAGGTATTTCATAAAACATTATGTAGTATCAGTTATTCACAGTTATTCAGCAATGACAAAATAAAGAAAATAAAATAAAAACACCATAAGAGATATTTGCCTAAGGCCTCTGCACAATACTGTATTTTTGTATTTCTAATTTTATCAAGTGGGCTTAGTGGCTTAGTGGTTAGCACGTTTGCCTCACACCTCCAGGGTTGGGGGTTCGATTCCTACCTCCGCCTTGTGTGTGTGGAGTTTGCATGTTATCCGTAGTGTGTGATTGCGTGAGTGAATGAGAGTGTGTGTGTGCCCTGTGATGGGTTGGCACTCCGTCCAGGGTGTATCCTGCCTTGATGCCCGATGACGCCTGAGATAGGCACAGGCTCCCCGTGACCCGAGGTAGTTCGGATAAGCGGTAGAAAATGAGTGAGTGAGTGAATGAATTTTATCAATAGATAGATAGATAGATAGATAGATAGATAGATAGATAGATAGATAGATAGATAGATAGATAGATAGATAGATAGAAATACTTGGCAACCATCATTTAACGTATGAATTATTTCTGTGTGTGTGTGTGTGTGTGTCTGTGTGTGCGCGCACACAAAAGGTCCTTAACCCTCAATTGCTCAGCTGTATGAAGAAAAATAAGATGAAATGTAAGTCGTTCTGTATAAGGGTGTCTGCCAAATGCCATATAAATGCAAATGTCTGTGTGTGTTTTAAGGTGTTAAGGTGTCAGAGATGCAAGATTTTTTTTTTCCTAGTCTCTAGCTTCAACTTTCTTTTTAACTCCTCTCCTGTTTGTGCTATTATAAGAAGGCTTTAGGATTTTTAATTACACTTGCTCATTGAGTCGTTGTCTCCAGTCAGAAGGAGTGTTTTAGCATGTTTTGATGGCATTGCACTGGGAAGAAGCTTCAGCCTGGTTTGAGACGGAGGAGATAATTGAAAAAGCGCTGTGTTGCAACTTGAAGCTTTAACAGCTGCACTCGAGTCACTTAGCATGAAGAACGCTGCATACGTAAGATAGTGAAGTACTGTAAGACTGTTTAAAAGACACTTACGCTAGGACTTCATGACACATTCATAAACAACAGGGAAAGGGTTTATACAGCCATTAGGGGGGATTCAAGAAAGTCTTATATCAAAACTCCTAAACTGACATTTAAGGGATTGTGTTATATGAAGAGAAAATGCTTCAGTTATTATTATGGCATGTTGCTAGTTTTTTTAATCCAGACATCTAAAAAAGGTGTTTTAACTGATTCATTAAGCTTTGAGTCATCACATCATCATCATCATCATCATCATCATCATCTATGAAGTATCCTTTTCAATCCATTAGCTTGGTACTTCATAATAATATTAATGCAAGTGGAAATGAACGACCACTTTAACTGAGGAGTTAAATGAAGTAGAGAAAGATTCATTCAGATCCCAAAATGTGATGAGCTGAGTGTGTTCTCTAAAATTCATCAACATACAGCTAGCAACATCATACTAGTTATGGATATGAATATTTACAGATATGTGATCTTTAAAGAAGTGACCTCTCTGATCCTCTCGGTTACAAAAAGAAAATCCTAAAGTACGATTAAACCTCCACGAAATCACAGATTTTGACTCCGTAGCCTTCGTAGCTTGTGTTACGCACACTTAGAATACTGCAGGACCAGTTAATTAAATGTTAATAACGTGTTTTCTCAGTATAATGTAATCTGTTACATATGCTTAAGTAACTTCATGAATAAATCGTCGCTGTCAGGCGGAATCCTCGTATCTCCAAAACCGTTATTTTTCAGGAAATTAAAAAAACGCCGTACCTTATCTGCAGTGCACAGGGTTTAGTCCGCGTTGCAGTGGATTGTCTTGCGCTAAATTCCTGTCCTCAGACGAGCACCAGAACTAGCGGGGGTCAAGATTTTTTTTTCTTTGAGCCCAGTGTTTTGAAGACATTTACCTCAGAAGACGTGTTGATTCGTTGCGACTCTTCTTGAGGAGAAATATGCCGTGAAGCTCTCCCGCGGAGTGAGGAAGAGGTGGACAGTTGAAGTGTCCAATGGAGTTATGAGATTTGTGCTCAAGCTATTTTCAAGACTTTAGATTGGTTAATAACTTGTAAAAATAACAGACCCACGTGGGGACTGACCAATAGCATCGATATGTGAAAAAATATGAAATTGACCATATTTGGACATACGAGGTTTCCGCCCGACAGCGAGGATATTCTGATTGTAAGTGGAGGTTTAAACGTCAACAGTTTTCACTATTTACTCAGGGGAATTTCCTCTAATCTTTTTACTTCCTTTATATCGAATAAATGTGCTGTGTTTTGATCTTTAGAAATCCTTTAGCTTATTTTCTTTTCCAGGATGCGTCACATCTTCACATCTCAATACGATCAAGTTACATGACGCAGGAAACACCGTAACACTTTGCAATAATAGTACATGAATAATCCTACATTAATCCCTGAGGTAATAGTTACTTCAGGATGCACTAATGACAAACTGATAAAGCGCTAACCTTAACTACAACACAAATCTTATGAAGTCATGTGTTAATAACGACCACCTTAAGAACATCCATCCTTCGGTGCAGGGAACTCGGGGCCATAACGGGGTCCCAGTACATCACAGGGCCCAATCTCTCTCTCTCTCTCTCTCTCTCTCTCTCTCTCTCTCTCTCTCTCTCTCTGTCACACACACAAACACACACTATAAACAATTTATAAATTAGCCAATCAGCCTACGATGTCTTTGTGAGTGAGGAAACCGGAGCACCTGAAGTAAACCCCTGAATCATGGTGAAAACATATAAACTCTACGCTTCATAACTTGAAGTATTCCTCCATGGGAAAGTCTACAGAACAGAGCTCTTTCTAGTCTCTTGGTACAATACATTTATATTTACAGCATTTGGCAGACGCCCCTATCCAGAGCGACGTACATAAGTGCTTAAATCTCTAACACTGAATCATTAATGCTGGCTGAATAAGTTACATACTTAAGATGCCATGAGTTTAAAACATTTCAGAGTTACAATAAAAAAGGGTCAAAAGTTGTTTTTTTTTTTTATTTATTTATTTATTTTTTAAATAAATGCAGAAGATAGGGAAAGAAGTGCTAGTTGAAGTAGGTCTTCAGCCGCCGCTTGAAAATAACCAGTGACTCAGCTGTCCGGACCTCTAGGGGAAGTTCGTTCCACCACCTTGGTGCCAGTACAGAGAAGAGTCTTGTAGTATACTTGCCTCTTACCCTGAGAGATGGTAGAACCAGTCGAATAGTGCTGGTAGATCGGAGGGTGCGGGGTGCAGTGCGAGGAGTGATGAGGGCTTTGAGGTAAGAGGGTTTTTGAGGTATGCTGGCTTTGTAGGCCAGCATCAGTGTAATAAGCATCACAATAATAAGCTGCATTGTCTTTTCTTAAGATGTCAGATAAGGATGTTTATAGCTGCTATGCTATAAGTCCAGTAGCTTTTATAACTCTGCGTATGCTAGAAAATAACAAACAAATAAATAAATACTCAGCATTAGGATTACACTAATGAAACCTGCCAGTCATTTCTCATTTATGAAGCAGCTCTTTTCCTCTCTCAGTAAGAGTAGGTTTTTCCTGTCTACACCGGCGCGATGAATCTCGGCTGGCCAGCAGCTTCTCAATAGAGGAGTTAAGGACGAGCGCTGTGCCATAGGCTGAGTTATAATAGAGGCTATGAGTGCATCCAGCTGAACCAAATGTCAACGTCTCTCCCATGGGCCTCGCACAATAGCCGTGTGTTTTTGTCTCCTGTCGAGATTTCTCGCCGACAAACCAGTAAACACAAAGCCGCGTCTCTGCATGCTTTTACTGTCAGGGTCTCCATAGAAACCAGAAGAAAAGGAGTAAAATCCTATTCGACCTCTTGAAAAATCACCTTTCATATCCGAGATTTAGAGAAGCAGAGGGACAAAGCAGAGAACGGGAGTCCAGGGGTTCTTCACATGTGAAGTGCACTTTTCCAACCAGCTTAATGGCTGCCTTTCTGGTTCCTGCCGAACTGGATTGAAAGGAGGCATGAGCAAATGTGCACAGAATATAGAAGACGTCAAATCCAGGCGTCGGTCTACATGTGTCGGATGATTCATCAGAACAAAGTTCAGCACAGTACGTGTTCAGAAATCGGCGATTCGACCCAATAAAAGAAAAAATCTTTTAAATTTTAATCACAGTGGCTCACAGCGATCATGTAGACGTAGCGTTAGCGTGTTGTTATCAATGAGTTCTTCAATGTTTCTTTAAAATAGTTAAAGGGAAGTTCTATTGAAAGGAAAACCCTGTTGTAGGAAATCTCTAAAGACCTTGAAATTTCTGGATGTAAGCTTTATTTCTTCTTTTAAGCATGGACACTGCAGAAAGGAGAAGAAGATGGGTTCTGGGTTTGAGGAGATGGATCAAAAAGAATAATAATATAACTCAAGGCTTGATTTGGGAAGTTTTTATACTTGGTCTGAATACTCATTTATCACAAAGGAAGAAGGATCTCTTTCTAAACTGTGGAGCTTTAAGACTAATTTACTGCACACCACTCCATCAGATCCTCCAGCAGTGCTTGACGGGTCCAAACATCTTTTAGGGTTCAGGGAGGGTACGTATCAAGACTCTTCTCTGTTCTGGAAATTAGGTGGTGGAATGAACTTCCAATCGATGTCTGGGAAGAACCACTTCTGACTGAATCACTATCTGTCATCTAACGACAGGTAAAGGCCTGCCTCTTCCAGAAATACTAGGACTATAGAGACATACAGAGTTTTAGACTCATGGTATACTTAGTCTGTTAATCAGTATCAGTGTATTCACTGCTAGAGACTTCACTATTATTCACTAAACATGTTTCTTTATAGCAGAGGATACGGTAGAGACAAAAAAAAAGTAGCGTCTTGTGAGAATTTGGTGCATCAGCAAGGAGACGTGATGAAGCATGCTAAAACGAACGATAACGGTTTGAGCTTACGTTGCGCTTCTTTGATTACATCATCTTGCTGTAACGGAAAATTCACATCAGGTTCCTCTGCGAGAAAATGTGAGCACTGTGCTTAAAAATAGCTAAACATTTGCATAGGCAAACACGATGTGCAGATTCAGACAAGCCAGAAATATAGGCTATGCTACATATCGACTCTACAGGCGTGTGTACGACCCACAAGCATCTGCTATAGGCTGCCGTTGCCAGTCGTGGTGTGAAATCCTGTTTAAAGAGTAAATCTGTTCTGCCCTGAGCAATGTAAACAGTGGCCCAGTGCTGTTTGCTTGTTGACAGTGACTACAAGTGCATGCGTGTCAGCCAGTGAGTACAGAATTTAAGCTGTTAAACAGGTTGGTTATGTTTTTTATCCCATGCATCCAAAGTGGGAATGCGGCTCTGAGGCATATGGATTTAGAGCACGGGGTCTGGCTTTGCACCCTGCAGGAGGAGGAAGGAGGAGGAAACAATATGGGACAGTAACCGATTCACTGTCAGTGATGCATGAAAAAAACAACAGAGGCCTGGGCTATGCCGACTGCGAGGGGGGAAAAGGCAGCTTATGGAAGGAGAGTGGACCTACCAAGTTGCGTTAAAGCCTGCGAGGAAAGAAAGCTTCATTATCCTCTCCAACACGCCACCCACAGCCTCTCAGCCCATCGCTGCGAGCTAATCACAGTGCCTCTTTGCAGGTATTTCATCCAAGGCTGAAATTCTGGAATACAAATCCAGAACAGCTGATAAAGCAACGTTACTTAATGGAACGTTATTTCAACATTAAACAATTTCATTTCCACACACTGGCCATTTGTTGTAATGAATTCATGAGATTTCACAATAACTCGAGGGATCAAATGTGACCGCAGAAATAAAAACTAATATGGAGGATGATCAACAACATCAGCAGCTATCCTGTTATCCTGGCACACGCCGTGTTTTGTATTGAAAAACATGTCATTCAACAAGCTTGTCTTCTTTTTCTATGCTCCATTTGGCTTGAGTTATGTTGTGATGCGCTGCCATGTTTATAAGCTGTATAATACAACATCCGGTTGGTGACGCTTCCCAGACCGCTTGCTCTCATTGGCTATGGTGGACATTTTTTTTTAAAATGCATGGCTAGTCCCTAAAATGATCAAGTCTATACATTTTCTACACGTGTTCATGTTCATGTCAAAACCTGTTTTTCTGAATCAAAGCCAGTTTTTTTTCCACTCCTTTATCTGCTCAGATACAATATTACTACACCACATGATCTGCTGAAATATTTTGCTGGACCCTCATACAGACCTCCACCCACAAGCTGATGACATTGGGCCAATGTTGCTGTCCTGTTCAAAAGAAACACATAAATAAATTATGAATAAAATCAAGTCTTATTTGACTTTTTATTTGCTTTGAATTCAGAGGCTCAATCTTCTCAGTTTCACCAGGTTACCTATTCAAGTAGATGCCTATCATTGAAGAAAAAGATTTAAAAAAGGTCTATTTAAATACCAGTGGAAATGCTAAGGGTGGGGGGGCACGGTGGCTTAGTGGTTAGCATGTTTGCCTCACACCTCCAGGGTCGGGGGTTCGATTCCCACCTCCGCCTTTTGTGTGTGGAGTTTGCATGTTCTCCCCGTGCCTCAGGGGTTTCCTCCGGGTACTCCGGTTTCCTCTCCCGGTCCAAAGACATGCAGGGTAGGTTGATTGGCATCTCTGGAAAATAGCCTTTAGTGTGTGAGTGCGTGAGTGAATGAGAGTGTGTGTGTGTGCCCTGCGATGGGTTGACACTCCGTCCAGGGTGTATCCTGCCTTGATGCCCGATGACGCCTGAGATAGGTACAGGCTCCCCGTGACCCGAGGTAGTTCAGATAAGCGGTAGAAAATGAGTGAGTGAGTGAGAGTGGAAATGCTAATAAAATAATAATAATAAAAAAATAAATAAATAAAATAAAATAAAAACAGGAGAATTTATTTTTACTCTGGTGAAAAAAAAATTATATATATTATATATTATATATTATATATATATATATATATATATATATATATATATATATATATATATATATATATATATAGTAAAAATAAATTCTCCTGTTTTGTCATGTCCATGTTCAGTATTGAGTGTCTTTTTCATGTCTCACTCCACAGTGGTGCTTAATATGAAGCTCATATGAAAGTAGACACTTAGGACTTTAAGAATTTGTAGTTTTTCATAATTATTTGTTTTTTTCCAAGCCTACTAGGGGAAATAAATTCATAGAAATGTTGCACAAAAAAAAAAATTCAGGTTGGTGTAGTTTTCAAAGGATTAATACAAGCTTTTGCATCTGCACACTCATAATTAGAATGATGTGATGCCATTTAGATCGATTTATCCAGCCGTGTCTGAGCAGAGATTCATCTTCTTCCCCTTAGACAGTCCAGAGGGAACTAAATCTCAGTGCACATGATGCCTCTCAAATGAAACATTTACATCCACGTCCAGCACGAAGGCCACGCTGGTTTACCTCTCGAAGGCAATTAGAGAGCGTAATTCTCTCTGATGCTGTTGTGGAGCTGGAGAGGATGAAGCGGTTCCACTGGGGCTGATCCTAACGCTGTCCTCAACATGTTTTCAGTGGCGTATACTGACAAACCAAAAGTCTTATGCTCTAGGGTTCGTGTCATTCTCTTATCCCTTAGACTCTCTCGCCTTTTACTCTTCCGTCCTTGCTCTGTGGAGCGGAGAATTATCTCCTCCTCACATGTGGGAGATGCAGACCCTGTCCAATTAAACAATATGTCAAAGAGCGACTTGTTGACAGCTTTGGAGAAAAATAATCGATGCAGTTTGCATGCTTCAGGTGAGATGTTTTAGCCTTTTCTCTCCATCGTAGCCAGAGAGTGTGTGTATGTGTATGAGAGCTAGTGCGAACCCAAACACCTCACTGACCTTGTCACAGGAGGCGGCTTGAAAGCACATGCCGTTATATAAGCTGTCTGTAGAAAGACAGTTGCAGCATCCGCAGTGGTCCAGACGAACTTGCTGACCTCTACATGCATCCTTCCCTCCCTCTGGGCTCGTCTACCTGAACGAGAGCGGATTAACATGCTGGTTGGGGAGGAGGTGAGAGCCGTGCTTCAGATAAGAAGCAAGCCTGTCTATGCTCGAGTATTGTTCTCATTTTTAAAAGGATTTTATAAAGGTGTACTTTAAAACTATTTATTTTTGTATTACTATAACATAAGAATACGTGTTTCTGTACTGACACTGAGATTGTACATTCTTAATCCTATATTTATACTGTTGTTCATTTTAAAGCTTTCTTTTCTTTCTTTATATATTCAGACATCTTTTTTTTTGTAATTTATTCACTCTATTTCTTGCATTAGATAATGATAATGATATTCTAAACAGTTATAGATATAAAAGGATGTTCAATCTAGTATTTGTTGTTATAAGATTACAAACCAAATATAAACTATATAATTATATATAAAATATATTATAAATATATTATACTAAAATAAAATATAAAACTAATATAAATCTAAATTTTACAAATATAAAAACTTCGATTCTTAAACAAATAGAAATAATGACGGATTTTATATTTCAAAAAAAAAAAAAAAGAAATTCCTAAATTTGAAAAGAGTAAAAATGTCAAAATAAGGATTTATAATCTTATATTTTGTTTGGGGTAATCTTATAAATATAAATAACAGGTCTATTTTCCTATATCCTATATATATATATATATATATATATATATATATATATATATATATATATATATATAAAACATTACATTACACTTCGAGGTCAATGTTTTTTTAAAGTTTTTTAAAGAAACGGTTTGCGTTACAATTCACTGTGCTACTGAATCTCCTGAAGACAAATAAATGATGTCATCAGAAACCAGGAACTACATCACACATACTGTATGAGAAAGAGAGAGAGAATAGGAGGAGGAGGAAAGATGAAGGCGTCTCATCAGGAGGCCATGCAGGACGTTGCAAATAACTGCGCAGTGGAGATTCTTTTCTCTTTCCACTGCTGTTGTTGATTTGGAAAAAGCGTGCTGTTCTACAGGAAGCATGGAGCTCTGGCATGCCTCCGTTCCCCCCTGGCCACCACAGCTGTTTCCTCCCATCAGCCCCTGCAGGAGGCCGACACATCACTCCTGGCCTGGCCTGCTACGTTACAGCTCACGTTGACACACACACACACACACACACCACATTGTTCGGAAGGGGAAAGTCATTCCTCTGTCATCAGGTCATTCTCAGAACCTTTGTCTTTGATAACATGCTGAAAATTTAGATATATTTAGATTGGACACTTACATAATAATAATAATAATAATAATAATAATAATAATAATAATAATAATAATAATAATAATACTAGTAGTAGTAGTAATAATAATAATAATAATAATAATAATAATAATAATAATAATAATAATAAGCCTGCATACGTTGTTCTTGATAACGGACCTGGACATAAACATGTAAAACACTGACTTCAGTACAAAAAGGCTATTTTATTATACTGGTTAATTATGGAGATTTTTGCTGACAGAAGATTACATCAACACTGTTTTTCCAAGCACGAAGGCTAACTTTTGTACTTCACCGGAGTTACGAGTGAACAACAAACCTGTGTGACGCTCCTCCAAAAAGTGTTCACATGAAGCACAAAACAGAACCACTTCAAACGGTCTTCTTTCTAGACGTAAACTAATCACTAATGTCGCTACGTAATGTAGCTGTTGTTGATATTCAGTCACGATAGTTGCTTATCTGGGCCTTTAGGAGTTTTAGTTGGAACGCCATTGCGTTAGAGTGTTAGGAGAAATTTACTGGAGGAGTAAAGGAGGTGTACTAGAGTACAGTGTCCTGGTTTGGTGACCTGGGAACCCTCACAGAACTTTCAAGATATTGAGAAGGTGGAGTTTAATTTCCAGAATCCTCTTGCCACATTCACATGATACACAATTTCTACTTTCTCCATTTTCTGTGTTTGTGTGTGTTCACACCTGAACTGACAATCAACCTCCTGATGTCAGTCAACACTACAGTACATACCTTCATGCACCACAATGAGTACCTGTTGATCTATTTTTCTTTGAACTAAACGTTCATTTTGCTCTCTTTCTCAATTTCCTCCTTTCCAACGTCCTCCTTTCTCTACCTGCCTTTCGTTTTTCGGTAACATTTACTTTCTCTCTGTCTTCCGTTTGCATCATTCCTTGAATTCTTCTTTTTTTTCACTCCCCCTTTCTTTCCTGTGCATTGTTTTTCTAGTTACAGTATGTTTCGTAATCTCTCTTCTAAAGCTTTGGTACAAGATGAGAACACTGGCCTTGGGAAAAAAGTATATAAAGTTAAACGAAGAGTATAAGAAGGGTTAATTTATTTAGTGGGTTCATGCTATAAGAGGAGGCCTGGTTCTAATTGTGATCTACAGTAAACTGTGTGTGTGTGTGTGTGTGTGTGTGTGTGTGTGTGTGTCACTATTTCAGTCTGCTTTTCGAACAATAGAGCTTTGATGAGCAATAATCTTGGGGAAAGCCATAACCTCTATCAAGCAAACAGTGTGGTGATAATTAGCAAAGTGTCTCACATGAGACATGCATTGGGGCTAAACCTGTTTCATATCTCTGTGGACATGAGCTCAGAATGTAGCCTTGTCCCTGGAGAGCTCTTACTGTAAGCCTGAGCAATCAGGACTGTCACGTTTTTTTTTTTTTACTAAAAAAATCAGAAAACGTTGACTCAATGCCTCAAACAACAGCTTGACGGAAATAGGACTTTGTGGCCTGCTGTTTCTGGGATAACGAGTGAGTAAGACGTGGACATGCAACCGACAGAGATGTCAGAACATTAGACAAAGAGAAAGATTGAAAAAAAAAGAGGGAATAGGAAACAAGAGATAACCGAGTCATACAAGTCTCAGCACATCATGACAGTAATCAAACATCCTCCCAGATACAAAAACACGGTTCGGGTTTTAGACCTGAAGAGCAGCCAGTAATTAAAGCTGAGATGGAAAGCCCACACACTCCCAAGAGATCAGTTTTTCTTTCCTTTTTTTTTTTTTTTTTTGTTTAAAGAAAGACAGACAAAGACTGTTTTTTTGCACTTAACTGAATAACTGCTGCCTGGATTTTCATAAAATTGTCATCTACTGTTTTCTCAGAGCTCTTAAACATGACCCCAGGAGCGCTATGTGAGAAAAGAGCTTCAGCTATAGAAAGATAAAAAATATTAATAATACTAAAACAAAAGGTTTACAAATGCACAACACTTTAAAATACACTCTACAGCATACAACTGACATAACATTCATAAACATTTGTAAAGGGTTATTCCAGAGGCGTCAGCCAATTGTTTATTAAGGTAAAAACCTTTTAGTGGCTGACTCATGTTAGAATATTATGAATGATTATGAACAACTGTGGGGGGGCACGGTGGCTTAGTGGTTAGCACGTTCGCCTCACACCTCCAGGGTTGGGGGTTCGATTCCCACCTCCGCCTTGTGTGTGTGGAGTTTGCATGTTCTCCCCGTGCCTCGGGGGTTTCCTCCGGGTACTCCGGTTTCCTCCCCCGGTCCAAAGACATGCATGGTAGGTTGATTGGCATCTCTGGAAAATTGTCCGTAGTGTGTGATTGCGTGAGTGAATGAGAGTGTGTGTGTGCCCTGAGATGGGTTGGCACTCCGTCCAGGGTGTATCCTGCCTTGAGATAGGCACAGGCTCCCCGTGACCCGAGGTAGTTCGGATAAGCGGTAGAAGATGAATGAATGAATGAACAACTGCTATGCTAGGACTTGAGTGGTGCAGAAGTGATGGTATGATGTTAAAACATTAAGAAAAATAATCTTATTCAGGGTCAGTGAGAAAAGAAAAAGACACAGTTTTATAGTGAAATATTTTTTCTATAGTCTTTTATACCAATTATGGCATAGCAAAATATTTTTTATATTTTTTATATATATTTTAAATATGTTTTTCTCTGACATGAAGTTATCTAAGTTAATAAAACCAAAATGCACCAACAAACTGAACATGGCAAATGTTTTGAACATAAACAACTGAACTGCAAATGCAGATTGTATAAAAACTATACAGTCTAATGACATATCAGAGGTTATGAGGGATCTAATGTGGTTTGTCATCGTCGATCGATTAGCAGTTATAGCTGTTATAGCTGTTATATCAGCACTAAAACGTCCTGTAAACAAGAAGATGAGACTATCAAACATTACTTAATAAAAAATATAGTAAATTTTACACTGAACGTAAATTTAAATGGAAAATAAATAAAATGTACCGCGTAAAAAAAAAAAAAATTAAACAATTCAATGCCAGATTTCTGGGAGATGGTATTCAAACAGATCGCTCACTCACTCACTCACTCACTCACTCACTCATTTTCTACCGTTTATCCGAACTACCTCGGGTCACGGGGAGCCTGTGCCTATCTCAGGCGTCATCGGGCATCAAGGCAGGATACACCCTGGACGGAGTGCCAACCCATCGCAGGGTCAAACAGATTATAACTGATTAAATGACAATTAACGGGACAAAAGGACAATGAACAAACACTCTTGGCTTGGAATATCTGAGAAGTGTGATAGTGGCAAATGTAAACAAACATAAACGTGTAAATATGTGCTCAGGAAAACGTGTATGCTGAGTTTATACAACTTCTGATAGTTTAAGGTAATGAATTTTTGAATATGTTTATCTTTAAGCTGTAACTTGTGAGTGACTTTCTGTAATGGGTTTCCAATCATTCAGTAAAGTTTGACTTTACATGAAAGTCACGTAAAACTCAGTAGCGCACGTGAGGGATGCGGTGCTTATGTGACATGATGTGGGGATACATGGGCTACTGATCAGAAGGTTATGGGTTCGAACCCCAGGTCCACCAAGCTGCCACTGCTGGGCCCCTGAGCAAGGCCCTTAACCCTCAGTTGTAAGTCACTCTGGATAAGGGTGTCTGCTAAATGCCGTAAATGTGGGGGTCAAACACTCACGTTTTTAGAGTGTTAATTCTAACAAAAATATTTAACTCAAAATCACAAGTAACTCTTAACTCTTTAACTCTTTGTAGCCCCCTTCTTTTCCGTAATCCTTCACGGAAATCATTTTATTTCTATTATTCATACAGCAGATCAGATTAACACGATACTACTCTTTTACCCAGCACAGCCCTAACCTCATGCACATAACCGTGCGCAACATTTAGCGAGTTTATAAGAGGCCTGGCCACGTGCACCATACTTAATCTGATTACCTGCACGAGGGCGCTGCCGAGTCCGTGATAAATGCGCACACAGGTGACTGAATCTGTCTGTTTTTTATAGTTGACGTTTCTTTATTTCTAATTATTATTTAAGAATCCACGTCGCTAATCAAACTAAAGAGAAAAAATAAACTGAACAAATGATATGAAAAAAAAAAATCTATGAAAACTATGAAACCCTGGAGCTAGTGTCTGGTCTGATGAGCTGCATTTAGCGAAATAATTGACATAAATCCATGTGACTGTATAAACCGTAAAAGAGAGTCTGCTACAGAGGCAGAGCTGGTTCATATTAACAAGACTAGAGTTGCTGAATTACGGCCAGGTTTCTTTTTATATGTTCTCTGTATATCCTCTGAAATACTGAGGCCTAGCGTTATACATTCTTGAATATATTTCAACAAGGAAGTGCCTCAAAGTGACTAAACCTCCTCTGGTTTCAATACAAATCCTAGTTTCTTTACTTATGAGTATTATATGGGATCCTGTGCCATACGCTTTACATTAAACAATTATATTTACCACATATCTTAATTATATCCTGCTCACAGATCAACACAGGACACTGAGGTCTACGATCAGAATGGACGTAATAAGCGGATCATCTAACTTCTCAGCTGGTTCTGCAGCACGTCCTTCACCAGCAGGCTTTCATCTATATCCACTTAAATATAGCTCGCCTTTAATATCCCTTTCCACTTCTTCAAAGTACTCTTCTGCATCTGTGCTGTTGGAATCAAAGCCTTCATTTTTTTTTTTTTTTTTGGACTCGACATACCATTTTGTCTTCTATACTCGGCAAAACCGTCGTGACAAATGCCAGAAACGGAAAGACGTCGTCTCGTTTGACGTCTGAACGGAAAATCTCAGCTAGAGCCAAACGGTTACTAATGGTACAGAAAAGGCAGTGTGAAAACACAAACAGGATGCTGCCACAACCTTAAATGACATTATGTATGGATGTGATGTAATGGGCTGTGCTACTGCTGCAACACTGTTTATCTGACCTCCTTTCTCTTCTGTTCTCCTCTTCAGTATATTATCCCCAGGGTTCGGACTGTACAAGTGAAATTTATATTCATACGGAACAAGTACTGCTAAATAAGCATGATTTAGCAACAGGTACAAGATCTATGGAGTGTGTGTGTGTGTGTGTGTGTGTGTGCAAGTGGGAGTTAATCCATCCATTTAGTATTCCGTTTATTATTCATGGACAGAAATGAAAAGAAACAGATGGAAAGAAAGAAAGAAAGAAAGAAAGAAAGAAAGAAAGAAAGAAAGAAAGAAAGAAAGAAAGAAAGAGGAAAGAAAAGAATCTTTGATTGATTAAAGATGAATGAAAAAGTGCTATACAGTACCAAACAAATAAATAAACAAGCAACCAAAAAAAAAAAACAAAAAACAAGGAATTTTAAAGAAGGAATAAAGGAAGAACTTACTTTGTGTTAGAAATGCATTGCTCAAGGAAAAGCCCCTCAGTGGATTTATTATTTAAGGGCACACTCACAGTAGGAAGGAAGTTACAATGCCTTAAAACTTCTGTGTCAGTCACAGAGTTGCTGTGATTTTATCGTGTGTATGTGATGAAAAGGAATGCTTCAAGCTTCTGATGGATGACAGCTGTCTACTGTTTCAGCTCCTCTAAGCGTCATTTTCCATCTCTTTGTATATTTGTGTGGAGGTGTGCATATTAACGCATGCGTGTGAAGAGCAAATTCTCTGTAGCGTAGGAGTGCGCGGGTAATAAATTATTCTGCATCGTCTGCCGGGTTACTGGCTCGGATTGACATAAGCCCTTTTGGCATTCATACAGAGCAGCAGCAGCACTGAAAAGTGCAGAGCACTTCACATGTAAAGGGAATATTAGATTACAGACACACGGGGAGTGACTGGGAGGGACAGAACACAGAGCAAGCTAACACAATAACACAATAAGACCATTAGCTGGGTTGGGTCTCAGCAGAAACTCAGCCAGCTAAGCATTAAGTGAACTATGGAGTTGCAGGAAGTCTGAAATCAAATGCCCTGTGCCCTTTACCCTGCTAAATCACATTTCAGTGCCCCTAAACCCCTCACATCCCCTCGGTGTCTTGTTTTTATTTCATTTCTACAGATGCATTCCGTGAGTGAAGTACTGGCCTGTTTAACTTCTAGAAACAGCGGTCCGAACGGGAAAGATGTCGGATATACCAGCTGGGTCAGAATACATTAATCACATGCTACAAAATGTATTGTTATTATTGTACCATAGTGCTGGTCAATTTTCAGTTCTGACTGGTCGGAAAGTATCGAGTAATTTTCTATAACAGCAGCTCTGACAGTAGAACTAGCTGTAAATCAAAACGTAGGTTTTTTTTTCTCTTTGTGTCCGTAACAACATACAGATTTGTACAGTGGGCGTTCCATAGAAGCGGGTTAAAAACCTGTGTAATTATTATGTTGATTTGTGAAAAGTTGTTTATTCGAAAGAAGCTCAAAAGGAAGCTTTCCTCGGGAAAGAGGACGCTGCAGTTCCTCTGTACAGTAAAGTGACTGTTAAGGGGAGTTACTGGAGGTTTGAGCCATTACGAACACTACAGGGTTAAATATATGTGGAAACCTGATCAGCACACCAATATGTGCTTTCTGAATATCCTTTTACAAAGCTTCTCTCCTTCACACTTCTGTAAAGGCTTCCCACTAGATATACTGTACTGTAGGTGCATGGTTGTGGGGATTTGTGGTCATTTATCTACAAGAGCATTAGTGAGATCAGACTCTGGTGATGTAAGAGTAAGAGCAGGTCTGGGGTTCAGTCTGTGTTCCAGTTCATCATGAAGGTGTTCAGTGGGGTTGAGTCAGAGTCAGGGCACTGTGCAGGACTCTCGGGTTTTTCCGCTCTTCCACGTTGCTTTGTGCACAGGGGCGTTGTCATGCTGGAACAGGGTCTGAGTGTCATGCCCGGATACGGAAGGAAGGAGACAGACCCGTACACAGGATAGCTTCAAATGATAGGGGTTTAATAAATAATGAAAACCATACAAAGGACTAAACGTAACTAATGAATAATGAAACAACTAATAACTAATAACTAATGAAACGTAACTAATAACTAATGAAACGTAACTAATGAATCCGCCCTGCCATCGGCAACGCGGCTCACATATATACACAAGACAGGTCAATCACACAATGGGGAACAGGTGTGGAGACAGGGAGGAGCAGACGAAGGTGGACAAACAAAAAACAAACAATTGCACGTGTCCAAAAGTCTGCGCTGATCCCTGACACTGAGCCTTTTAGTTCCAGGGAAAGGAAATCTTAAATCTACAGCACGTATTGGCATTTTAGACAATTGTGTGCATTCATGGTCAAAATTCTTACCAATGCTAATCACACATATGATACAGATGCTATAGAGATTCAGTGCTCAAGCAGCATTATGACTCTTTTTCACTCAACAACCTCAGATATGTATTTATTTGATATCTGCCTATACGTTTTCCATGTCTAAAAAAAAAAAGACACTTTTGTGCATTTCTTTACAATTTACAATACCAATATTAAATCATTCTTCATTAACAGAAGTAAAAAAAAAAGGAGGTTTTGGCCCAGGACTCATACTTTAAGACTTTGAGAATCATCCAGACAAAATCCTCTGGAAACAATCCAGGAACTAAATCAACAGTCAGATCCCATGGTGCACTGCAGTCAGTGAGACGCTTCACGGAGCTGATGACAAATCAATCAAAACATCCGTAACTGCAACAGCTTGTCAGCTGAGATGAATTATAGTACTTTTATAGTATGGCCTAAATCTGAGACAGATTATTAATAGCACACACTCAGATCAACATGATTTTTTTTATTTTTTTTTTTAACGGAGCCGAGTAAGAGAGATGTAGCACGTGTTTGTGAAAAATACACTTAACTCAAAAACACAATGTGCAATAGCTTGTCAGTTGATCTTCTACAATGATTGCTGTGCTTGCAATTTAATAACCAAGTGCACTTAAACTGTGCTAAACAACGAGGCAGAAAGCTTTCACCAAGTGACTAATGTTATATTTTCATACACTGCAGTCAACAGTAAATAATACTTACTGTGTGAGCAAAACAATAGGATTGACAGTTGAAATACACACTAGTTATTATGGAACATTTATTCATTGTACTATAATCAGTCCATATTTTCTGACATCCCCTGTACAGTATAATTCATTGTCAAGCCCCTGAAAGCAGTCTGTCAAGCAGTTTGTCCATCACTTACTGGAGTTTATCCTTAAAGAGGGTTAGCTTTTAGTATTTCAGATTTTTTTTTGTTTACTCCCACTCCAGCCTCAGGCAGACATGCACAGTTTGGTTGATAGCTTCCTGGCTCTTGGAATAACCATTTGTTTAGTGGTACCAGCAGGATATTCAGGGTTTAAGGGCCTGGGTATTACTTGTAAGTTCTGGTGGATTAGTTTAAGGGGGATATAGACCTTCCCGCATACCTTTCTGCACTTCTACCACAGGCCTAATCCCCCTCCTGGGGAATGTTCATTACCCCTTACCTTCACAACCATTTCCTCAGCTAGATCTGGCTATTCCTGCAGCCCTTCCTGCTTCTTTCCTAACCAGAGGTGTCTCTCTCTTTCATAAGGGAATCCTTAATGTCCTGGAGATCAGAGTTGATTGACTCCAGTAGGATCCATATAGTGCTGGATGGAATGAATTTACCACTTCTGTGGCTGTCTGGGACTGAAAGATGGCCTGGAGGCTTGAAGGTTGAAGGCAAATAACAGGACTTCACTTTAGATTGATGTGAGCTAGCATGAGAACTGATTAGCATATCGTCGCTGTCAGGCGGAATCCTCGTATCTCCAAAACCGTTATTTTTCAGGAAATTAAAAAAACACCGTACCTTATCTGCAGTGCACAGGGTTTAGTCCGCGTTGCAGTGGATTGTCTTGTGCTAAATTCCTGTCCTCAGACGAGCACCAGAACTAGCGGGGGTCAAGATTTTTTTTTTCTTTGAGCCCAGTGTTTTGAAGACATTTACCTCAGAAGACGTGTTGATTCGGTGCAACTCTTCTTGAGGAGAAATATGACGCGAAGCTCTCCCGCGGATTGAGGAAGAGGTGGACAGTTGAAGTGTCCAATGGAGTTATGAGATTTGCGCTCAAGCTATTTTCAAGACTTTAGATTGGTTAATAACTTGTAAAAATAACAGACCCACGTGGGGACTGACCAATAGCATCGATATGTGAAAAAATATGAAATTGACCAAATTTGGACATACGAGGTTTCCACCTGACAGCGACGATATCAAAAAAGTGATGAAGGGATAAGATTTGGGTTAGGAAGTCAAGTTATCAGTGGTGTAATAGTGGTGTAATAGTGTAAATCAGTGGTGTAATAGAACACAGAGCATAAACATGGTCAACCTGCGAATACAAAGCCTGGTCACTAAAAACAAGCTCAAGATATCATGAACTGCATGAATTCTCATCGAGTTCTGAAAGTTACTGCGGTTCACTGGACCTTGCACACATTTTTAATGACAATGCTCTCTGATCGTAATGAAAAAGATACTGTTTAAAGGTATCAAGCTTCTTATATTGTATCATTTTCTCTATGTCTTAGCATGACATTGTATACTAGGATTACATCATGCAGTATAATTTAGTATTGGATATTGGTATCAGATCATTTTCACAAGTGTGAGTTAAATGAGCAGAGTATCAAGAATCAACAAATGCATACATTGTCTACAGTATAATTTGTTTTATAGTATATGAGAAAGGTACTTTTTATTTCTCAGTATAATATTGCATCTAAAAGTTGAATATAAGAATGTGACTGTTTATAAACCAAGGATGGCTTCATAGTGTGTCCTGTTAGCCCTTGACATTCTCTGCTCAGCTATAGAGCTAAGAATTAATCAAGCTCCTTAGTGTTGGTTGTGTGAAGGAAAAAGCCTGACTGAGGTCACACGGACCAAGTCAGTCTAAAGGAAGACATGCCAATCTGCCAAGGACCAAATGGGTCAACTCGCGGCTCCTGGTTGCTTTGCATTAGCTGTTTTCTATCTGTTTCACTCCCTCTCTCTATCTGACAGTCCAAATGAATGTATGTCTCTTTCTCCTGACCTTACTCCTTCCTTCGCTGACTCATTTTCTTGTAGTGGTTTGCTCCCGCTGCGTGTCTCTCTTACGCTGAACCGATGTGAACTCTCACTTTATTACTTTTCTATGCTCTCCATCTCCCCAACTTGCCCTCGAGCTGGCAGCAGCTGCTACCAAAACAACAGCTGGATTGAAGTCAGCCAAAGAGGGCAGGAGTGGAGCCACATAATGCAAGAACATGAGAATGAGAGATGGACTGCATTAGCAAAGTCTTGCAATACCGTTTGCAGTGAGTATCCAAACAGAAGGAAACAATCCACCAGGTTCTTGGTTTTTATAGAACCTTTAATAACTCATGACTTCATTAGTGGGAATCAGTTGAAACCATCACAACAGTTTATAACGATATGCTTCACCTAAAAAGGTGAAGTATTTGAGTTCAACTGTTTACTGGTAATGTTTTCAATATACTGTATATTGTTTTAATGATTTGCAAATGAACTTAGGCATTGATTTGTATCTTAATGAGTTTACCTTAAGATAGGATCTTATGAGGCTGGGATTTAAAATTTCTGTAAACATCTTTCCTTAAGTTGAATATGCAAATAAGCTACAAAAATACTTTCCTTTAGCGATGAATTTTACTTAAACCATATGACAACAGCCTGATAATGAACCCCCACCCTGACCTGGAAACCTCGTTCAATACATGACCTGGAATAGATTTAGGGGCCTAGGACCTGAGAGATTTAGGAGATTTAGCCTGGACAGTACTGGATCACTGTCAACTAAGGTAGACACCACTGGAGAAGATCAATTATCTTAAACCAGTAGCTTTAAATATAGGATGAAATGAAAATGTGTGGTCTGCGAGGCATAGATATGGGTCTGCATAAGGGTTTTTATCAGATTATAACATTTAATATTAAATTCATATACTTATCATTTGAATTTATTTAGTTTAATCCAAAACTCAATAACTCAAATGTGTAGCCGAATGTTTTCTGGCTTCAATAAATATCCATAATATCACTGAAAACATTTGAATAATAAGCCGAATATTTAAATAATTGGATGAAAATAAATCTCTTCTGATGGTTCAAGTACTCCTGCCTTAAACAAGCTATCTTCACTGCTCATTATAGTATGGTTAAAAAGAACAGCTTTGGAGGAAATAAGATTTTTTTTATATATTATAATCCAAAGGGGACACGGTGGCTTAGTGGTTAGCACGTTCGCCTCACATCTCCAAGGTTGGGGGTTCGATTCCCACCTCCGCCTTGTGTGTGTGGAGTTTGCATGTTCTCCCTGTGCCTCGGGGGTTTCCTCCGGGTACTCCGGTTTCCTCCCCCGGTCCAAAGACATGCATGGCAGGTCCAGGGTGTATCCTGCCTTGATGCCCGATGACGCCTGAGATAGGCACAGGCTCCCCGTGACCCGAGGTAGTTTGGATAAGCGGTAGAAAATGAATGAATGAATGATTATAATCCAGGCCATTGTCCAAATTATTGCATCTTTTGTTTTGCAAATATTCAGCAACATAAGTAAGCAAAACCCCCTGTCAAAATCATCACAACATTTATGTTATTTGATAGCTACTAAGCTCCATTTTAACAAAGATATCACTGTTGATTTGACATAACTGGTGGATTTGGAAAATTAGTTTCATTTGTTCTGCTTGAGGAAAAAAATTATAGACATCTCTCATTTATTATATAATATAGATGTAGACATTTTTTTCGCACAGGAATACGGACCTTCTTATGAAAGACTTCATAGTCTATAGCTATTACATAACAATATTCAGATTAAAAAAGTCCATGCTGTTCTAAATGCTCTTTAGAACAACAGAGATACTCTAGAAAGTGCACATTTTACAAAAAAAAAGCAAAACAAAATTGAAGGGTGAAAGTTTTCACCCTTGGCCAAAAAGGACTGCCATTAGTCTCAAGCTACTTCCTGGTTCCATTTGCAGTTCATCTTTGTGTCATATTTCAAAAAGGTTCTACAGCTCATATTTTTCATCTTGCGTTCCCTTTCGAATTTGAGGTTTTGGCATGAAGATTAATCACTGGTTTTCAGATCAGCGTCTGTCACATGCCGTACTGTCATATTCAACGACTCAGCTGTCAGCTGTGAGGGTGAGTCACAAGCTCAAAGGCAGGGTCAGTTCTTCTATCTCCCCGATCTACCTCTAAACACGACAATTGTTCTGTTTGCTCTCCACCCCGAACACAAAAGAGCTGACACCAGAAACGTCCTCCTACGCACTCCCACTCTGTGAAATACAACGCCATCTAAGAAGCATCACCTTACACCATTTAACTGCTTGGTAACTTTACACTACAACAAAACTGCTTGGAAATGTATTAAAGAGCATAACAGCCATACACCAATGCTAGGTGGGCTGTTTTGGATCCGGTATTAGCCTCTTTAATGTTCATTTGTCAACCAATTACTTGGACACTGAGTCAGGTTGATATGTGCAGTTTACAACGGTTAGAGCAGCACTTGAAAGGTTATGTAATTGATGGTGGTTAGTAAACATAGCACATGTTGCTTCTGGCTAAGTCACATTGACAGTGATCACATAAAGCAAGTTGCGTCCTCTCTCTCTCTCTCTCTCTCTCTCTCTCTTTTCTTTTCAGCTGCCTCCTATTGTTAATTTAAACCAAACAGACATGGCAGAACATCTCAACAGCGGTTGCCCTTTTGTCGCAACAGCTGCCATCCCTGAGGATGTTTGTGTGTTTCTGTGAGTTTAACCCAATACCCTCTGACTCACTGCTCTTCTCAATTCACCATAGATGAATACAATGTATTAAAAGCTCACTGTACTTCTCAGGACTGTGAACTTCATCTCATCCCTTTTGAGCACCAGGCAATTCACAAGCCTGACAATGAACATGAAGTTAGAAAGGCATTCTAGGTGACAGATGAAGGGCAAGGCAGATCATTTGTAATAATTCGGATGGCATGAAATCATTGTATCAGACAACACTACAAACCTTCACACGCAAAGCACAGACTGACTGCTGTTTTCTTCTCTCTAGTCGTGCTAACTTTTCTCTTAAATTTTTTCCTCTTAAATATTTACACTATTTCAGATCACATGTGTCTTTAACAGGAGTCTAAAAGTACCCTATTTATTAGATTTAAATACCACATTTATTAGACTTAAATAAAAGATGCTTTTTTAAATTAATTAAAAGAACCAAAAAGCTGAGATGGGGACACGGTGGCTTAGTGGTTAGCACGTTCGCCTCACACCTCCAGGGTTGGTGGTTCGATTCCTGCCTCCGCCTTGTGTGTGTGGAGTTTGCATGTTCTCCCCATGCCTCGGGGGTTTCCTCCGGGTACTCCGGTTTCCTCCCCCGGTCCAAAGACATGCATGGTAGGTTGATTGGCATCTCTGGAAAATTTTCCGTAGTGTGTGATTGCGTGAGTGAATGAGTGTGTGTGTGCCCTGCGATGGGTTGTAACATGGGTTGTGTCCAGGGTGTATCCTGCCTTGATGCCCGATGACTCCTGAGATAGTTCAGATAAAGTGGTAGAAAATGAATGAATGAATGAAAAAGCTGAGATGTGTGTTGAGCTGAAAAAGTGCTTGTAAAATGAACAGATCATAAAATATATCAAGAATATAGCCTTAGAAGTCACAAAAATCTCCCAAGCACAAATATATTAATAGTAGTTATATAAGTACCTAGATTAAAACACAGGTTTCCATTGATATGAATCTGCTATGTCATTATTTTCTTTTTTCGCTTCTCCTGCAGTTTTTTAACTTCCTCGAAAGAGCACACCTGGTATTTGATGGATGTGGTTTGTTTAAAGCACGTAAAGGAAAAAAAACTGTCCCAAGAAAAGCAATAAAACCTTTTTTCCACCACCATCATCATCATCATCATTATCATCATCACCCATCAGCCAGGATGGAAACTGTACATTATATAATAAAAAAAAGTTCAGGAACGTGTGCTGTAGAGATGTTACTGAATAATAATAAACTCTTCGGATTAGACTGAATATGTTTTATACAAATTCAATTTTGGAGGCGGGGCCACGGTGGCTTAGTGGTTAGCACATTTGCCTCACACCTCCAGGGTTGGGGGTTCGATTCCCACCTCCGCCTTGTGTGTGTGGAGTTTGCATGTTCTCCCCGTGCCTCGGGGGTTTCCTCCGGGTACTCTGGTTTCCTCCCCCGGTCCAAAGACATGCATGGTAGGTTGATTGGCATCTCTGGAAAATTGTCCGTAGTGTGTGATTGTGTGAGTGAATGAGAGTGTGTGTGTGTGCGCCCTGCGATGGGTTGGCACTCCGTCCAGGGTGTATCCTGCCTTGATGCCCGATGACGCCTGAGATAGGCACAGGCTCCCCGTGACCCGAGGTAGTTCGGATAAGCGGTAAAAAATGAATGGATGAATTTTGGAAGCATGCCAGAATGTTTCTCAGAGGTGAACTGGGAATTTGGACTGGAATTCCATTGGACAACACTAAACAAAAAAACAAAGTTACTACTGTAGGACATTGAACCGGTGAATGTGTGATGCATTTACAGCATTTACATCCATACATTCATACTTCTGGACATGGTGGGTGAAACAATGCCAGGACAGGAATTAAAAAAAGTTCTTTACACATCATCCCTAGCATCTGTAGTGCGGTTATAAACTGGAGTCAGATAGCTAAAGTTAAGGATCTGTCACTGCCAGAATTCCAGGCTAAAGGTTTAAATCCAGAAACAGATGCAGAAACTTGGCACATTAAACAGATACAAATAAAGCTATTGGCATTGTGTTACACAACTAACATGCTGGCAGCTTCATTTATCCACTAGCAATAATCAATTAGCTTAAATTAGCTTCTTTGATATTGCTTTAACTCGAATGAATTACTCAAGTGTCAGACTTGGGAGATTAATATTGCTTTTCTGATTCCTCAGAGGAAGATGTTTGGCCTCTCGCTTTCAGTTACTCCTCCGCACTGACAGTCTAAATAATCATCTCAGTTCTTCAGGAGCTGAAGTTTCCTAAAATAATTGGCTTCCATTACTCCTACAAAGTTTGTTGTTGTTGGCTCTTATGAATCTTATGTTAGCAAATTTCCACTCCTTATTTCCGTTCATCCCATAATAGGATGTGCCCATGTTTTTTTGGATGGGTCAACTTGATCTGGGTTGAGTTTATGTTCGAATGTTGTGTGTTCAAATTAGCTCTAAGCTCAAACAACTGACAGAACAAGCAGCTCGGTGTTCAAGGCCAGTTTGTTCTCTGGTTATTTCTGTAACATTATCTGAGGAAACATATTTTTTTTTCAAATGGCTTTTGTATATACAATGTAGTCTGATGGTTTTGGAGATTTTTAATATAAACCACATGTCCAAAATCACTCGTTATTCACTGCATATTGTGTCATTTTGTGGCCTTGTCCAAAAATCTGTGGTGTTTAATACACTGTGCACTTCAATTTTAACCACATGGTATGCTCTTATTTATATGTGTGTGTATAGATCATGAGTCATCCATGAGTATTGCCCATGAAACATGTTAAAAAAATTCCACACAGAATTCCAAGAACATTAGTACCTGGAAAACATGTAACTGTAAAATATTTTGGAGCGTTCCAAAAGACACATGTTTAAGTTAACAAGTTTCATAATCCAGATTTTTTTTTGACGATCCGGGGAAGAAGAAAAAGTAAAACTTCATTTTATTTTCAGCAATATTGTGATATTACCTGAAAAAGTCCCTTTTCAGCAATTTTGAAAATAATTGATTGTCTGAAATCGTCTTAAGTTATTAAAAGATATACTAGTTTTTCTGTGCCTCCAGGTGGTCCGGTGACAGGATCCCTCGCTTTCGTCGCTGCGGCCCAGGTTCGATTCCTGGGCATGGAGCCAAGCTTGGATACAATGGACAAATCAAGTATGTGGACCAGATCATCCTCTGTGCCGGCCCACGGATAGCAGCCGAAAGAGGAACAACAACTAGTTTGTATATTTGCTAATTTTATTCTAAAATCTCAAGTCTGTTACTTATTTATGAGCAAAATGTAATTGTTGTCAGCAAAGAAATCTGACCAATGTAACAAGGACACATTTTGAATAGTTAAAAACACATCTTCCTGAATCCTATGTTGACTTATTTATTAACTTAATTTTATTACATGGACTAAAAAGCAATCATTTAGTATACAAACTGCCAGGAACCAGGACGACCACCAGGGGGCTGGAAGGTGTTTTATTTATTGGCCACATTATTGTTGCTATGTTTCGGTGCTATGTTTTTACCTGCCTAATGTTACCACTATGTCACTTGTTCCTTATTCCCCTTGATTAGTTGTCCTATATATGCCTGTTTTGTTGTCTTTTTGGTTGTGAGTCATTGTCCTCGCGAATACCTACGTTGACGTTAATATTGTTTCTGTTGCAGGCGAGCATTTTCCATGTTTAGGTCATGTTGTGTTTATTGTTTAAATTTTCTATGTTATAGTCATGTTTATGTAATGTTAGTCTTGTGTTGTTTTGTTTTGTGTTTTCATTAAAAAAAAATGTGTACACACTGTCATCCTGCATTTGGGACTGATTGGCTACTGCGGGTGGTCGAGCCTACGGTGGAGATCCGGGCTGTATCCCTGCCTTCGGCGGCGCACGTTCGCGAACATGACACAAACTTTCACTTGAATCATGCAAAATGTCATATTAGTTTTAATTATGATACATCGATTATGATTTATCATATTAATGATACATCATCATAGTGATATACAGTATAGGGATAGTGAATATAGTGCCATTGTAATTGCAGACCTCTTGTGAAATCTGAGCTCACCTTGTCGTGAACATGGCATCTGAGCACATGCTTTGCAAAGCGAGGTGTATCCAAGCCGATTCCATTTAAAGATCGATGACTCGATGATCGATGATCGAAGCAATATTCTTCCTGTAGTCCTGGAAATTGTCATGAAAGTTTAATCATTTTTTAGCCTAGCTTTGCTTAGACCCTGAACTTAGATAGTGAATAGTAAATATGTCCTGTCAAATCCTTATCACAGACCCACTCCGCTGTGCAGAACGAGTGCACTTTTCTTTATCCTCCCTCCTCAGGGAGCTGATAAGCTATTGCCAGACGCGCTGCACTCGTGCCCTGTTCACCCAAGGCCTCTGACACTTCTAACACCTTAAACACATCGCTCTCTTCTCTCTAGTCTGTTTTGCTCCTCTATGTTTCATCTTGTCTCGGTTATTCTCTTTACTCCTGGACCCAATTAACAGCAGCGTCTTATCGGACAGGCATTTCTGTGGTCGGTACTCTAAAGATTATACAGGGACCTTTAATGAGCTGACCTCCTGAAAGAAATGATGGGAATAGTCCTGAGATGAAAAGGAGAAACATATTGTGTGTTTACATGTGTTTTGTGCAGCACTAGCAGCTGTGCTTATTAAATAAATTTTTACCATCATGTCAAAAGTTAATGAAAACACGTCTCTCTCTCTCTCTCTCTCTCTCTCTCTCTCTCTCTCTCTCTCTCTCTGTTTGTCTCATCCTGTCATGGTCCACAGCAAGAGGGGTTTTCAGGGACAAGGGGAGTTCCATTTGCTGGTTAAAAATAATGCTGAGGTCATAAAACACTCCGAAAGTCTTATGTAAACAGGACACACGAAGAAGAAAATCAGGCACGACTGTTTTTAATGGTTGTTTTCTTGTGTTGCACTGGTCAGTGAATCAGACTTTCCCTCAAACAAAGTCTTGGCTCTATATTCTCAGTGAGTGCATGCAAGTGCGTTATGAGGTCATATGTCACCCATTTAACAATTAAGCATTGACACTAAATTTAGTGTTATGCAGGAATGTGCAGCTGCCACTCTCCTCTGTTCTTGTGAAGTTTCCACAATAAATGGCAGCACTCTTAAAGAGTGAGACAGATAAAGGCTGGGTGTTTATGCTATTAATCCTGTGATCTTCAGGCACGTTATGTAAGTAGTTCATGAAGGTCAGTAGGTCAATAGGTTCACGGGTTTGTTTGGATAGGAAAGACTGGAGAATTATTCTAAAGTTAGAAAACAACTTGAATGATGGAAAGACAGCTGGATCTTTTAATCCCTAGACCAGTGTGAAAACTATATAGTTCATTGAGGACATCTAAGGATCTCAGAGACCGTGGCATACTTCTTGGTGCCAGATGGTCTGGTTTGAATATTTTATAAACTACTGATCTCGTGGGATTTTTGAATACAAAGGTTTACATAGAATTGTGCAAAAAAAAAAAAACATCCAATGAGCAACAGTTCTATAGATGGAATTGACTTGTTGATTAGAGAGGTCATGGGAAGATAGCCAGACTGGATTGAAGCTATGGGAACTCAAATAACCACTCTTACCAACCATGGTGAGCAGAAAAGCATCTCAGAACTCACACTATGCTTAATCATGCTACAAATGGGCTACAACAGCAGACGACTCCATCGGGTTCTACTTCTGAGTCTCTGAGTCACTGGCTATTTTCGAGCGGCGGTTGAAGACCTACTTATTCAGGAAACACTTCAACTAGAACTTCTTTCCCTTATCTTTTGCATTAAAAAAAACAAACAAACAAACAAAAAAAAACACCTTTGACACTTTTTCATTGAAACTTTGAACAAATGTTTTAAACTCATGATATCTTAAGTATGTAACTTAGTGAGCCAGCATTAATGATTCAGTGTTAGAGATTTAAGCACTTATGTACGTCGCTCTAACCCTAACCCTAACCCTAACCCTAACCCTAGGGCGTCTGCCAAATGCTGTAAATGTAAATGTAAGTGCTTCTATGAGTCCAGGGAGAGGACTCTGAGACAGTGAATTAAGAATCACCAGAACCGGAAGTGGACACTGAAAAATAAATCAAAAATGGTTAAGCATTAAAAGATAACAATCCTGATCTAGTTGCTTAGCTAGTTGCTATAATTGTAAGCAAGGTATTGTTTATATTCATTCATTCATCTTCTACCGCTTATCCGAACTACCTCGGGTCACGGGGAGCCTGTGCCTATCTCAGGCGTCATCGGGCATCAAGGCAGGATACACCCTGGACGGAGTGCCAACCCATCGCAGGGCACACACACTCTCATTCACTCACACAATCACACACTACGGACAATTTTTCCAGAGATGCCAATCAACCTACCATGCATGTCTTTGGACCGGGGGAGGAAACCGGAGTACCCGGAGGAAATATATACAGTGTGTGTGTGTGTGTGTATGACAATTTTATTTGAATGCTACTGGCCTGAGCTTCCCTTTAACATATTCACTATCCAATCATATTCAATAACATTCTCTCTTTGATATTCAAATGCATCTAAAAGGACACCATGTATTCGAAAGCACTGCTGCTGTATTTGATTTGTGTAGATGTTTTTAGAATAACTTTTGTGTTGCTAATGCTAGAGCGAGCCTGAGATGCTGTCACTTATTCCCAGAACTGTAAATTCCCCTCACAGGTGTGTAAACACACACTTTCCGTAAGGATGTCACAGCCGGTATTGGTTCAGAGCAGAGCTTCTAGCTTCACTGAGGTTATAAAAGCTCTCTCAGCAATGATCTGTGTATTCGGGTGGTGGTTTTTTTTTACTTTTTTCCTTCTGGCATCTCAGTGACTGTGACTCTGACATTTGTGTTGACCATGAGTGCTGAGCTTTCAGGATCTGTCTTCTACTCATTCTGTGGTAGTCATGTGAGAAGATGAAAGTTTCTCAGGATTAATAATGTGTTGGTCTGGAGACTGTTTTCGAAACTGTTTCTCATGCGCAATGGCCAAACAGCTGCACTGGGATTCGTTCATGGTTTTGTTGCCTGTGCCTGTTTCAGTGGCCACAAATTAAATTCCAGGCACATTGCTGGCCAAGAGGAGAAGCTTTTTATGCTCATCATGGAAATTTATATCCTCAAAAAGAGACATGTTGATGTGAGTTTGTAGGATTTTTTTGATTGCTGTTGTCAAACTATATAAAGGATATCAAAATGAATAAAACATGAAGTGGAAATCTTTACTCTGTGAACTTCAGAACTTCACTTAAAAGTCGTATGATGTTTATTCCTGGCAACCACAATTAGTTTCTCCTTCATTTTCCTAAATATCAACATGAATGGCTGAAGTTCTGCCCTTCTCTGTCTAACTCAAATATTTTTTTGTGAACTTTGTTGAATGGAAAAGGGAGCATAATGTCTATGCATCAGGATGCATTAGAGCAGTTGTCTAATAACATTTGACTATAATTGAACACAATGTTCACAGTCAAGTCTTTATGAATGCACCTCTCCCAGTTCTTTTTGGGTTTAAGGGCAAGTGTTTTTGTTTTGTTTAAAGGTACTAATTTAGATGTTATTGGAACACCCCATCATGGACACCTCTAATTAAGAACAAATGGCAGCGTCACAGTGCACTACAAATGGCTCATTTTAATGAGATCTTTAACGGGCATCATTTTCTACCGCTTATCCGAACTACCTCGGGTCACGGGGAGCCTGTGCCTATCACAGGTGTGATGCCAATCAACCTACCATGCATGTCTTTGGACCGGGGGAGGAAACTGGAGTACCCAGAGGAAACCCCCGGGAATTGAACCCCCAACCCTGGAAGTGTGAGGCGAACGTGCTAACCACTAAGCCACCTTGCCCCGCTCATTAGTATGTTGCATAAGCTAACTCTGAATATTAGGATCTTTCCCAGCTTTAATATTATTGTCATTTTTAACTCTGTTCTAGTTTTGTAAAATAACCTCACAATCCTTTGTTAATGGCATCCAAACATACTGTACAATATAAAATATAATACTTAAAGATTTGTTTCAGCAGGTCATTGTTAGTTTTAAGGTTTCACCTGGAACCTTTTAAAGTTTATCTGTGATTGACTGTAGGTAGGTACTGTAGTAAGCGGCATTGCTTCCTCACAGCACCGATGCCCTGGTTTCAGTGCTCAGATTAGTGTCTGTGTTGATTTTTGCATGTCCTTCTGTACTGATGTGAGTTTATCCTCCAGGTCCTCTGGTATCCTGTGCAACATGTAAGTAAGAGAACTAAAAGAGTGGCCTGAACTTACAGTGAATTGGCATCACATACAGAGTCCAACCCTTTGCCCAGTGGTTCCAGGACAGGCTCCAGATCCACTGATGTCCTGATGAGAATAAGGCACCAGGGTGACTGAATAAAAAATGATGAAATCTGTTCCACTTGAAACTTAAAACTTTTCAACCAATGCACCTGCAGCTAACACAGACCGAGACTGACAGCGGCTAGAGTGGGTGTAATGTTTTACAGACAGTGCAGAAACACTCTATTAATCAAGTGTAACATGATATGATATGAACTTGTTTGCATTCTTTGTATAATCCCCTAATAAGACAAGACAGCTTCAAAAAATTATAACCCAGAGTAATAATCATAACTGCACTTCACTTTAAAATAACAATGAAAATCAAAACAACATAATTAAGCTTGAGGAAAATGGTTTCAAGGCAATTAAAGTTGTTGTCTGAATTGTTCAACTTTTATCCTTTTTGTTAAAAAAGAAATGATGTAAGAGATTTTGACAGCAATCACCTAATCACTAGTTATTAGCTTAATTTCCTATTAAAATGATGGGAACTCAGACAGACCAGGCAGTGAGGATTGTGTGCAACAGACTAATGGCATTGTCTGCTGAATAGTTATGAAATGAGACTGGAGCGTTGCTTCATTCCACCTCAAATAGGTGACAAACTTAAACGTCCTGTAAGTATTATCCGCCTGGTATAGCTTCTTTTAGACATTCACAGAGTGGAATCAGAACGATGATGGAGAAGATATATGTTTCACCTAAAAGAGACATAAACACCACTGACCTTCTGCACATCAGAGCTAGAGCACAGCTCCAAGAAAGCAATAAAAATTAGTGCAGGATGTATGAAATATTGCCACAGCCAACATTAGGGTTAGAGGTGAAATTTGTATTTGTACCTTCTCATACAGTTTGTGTAAAATCACGTGAAACTACATCCCCATCATTCATTTGAATTCTCCTGATTTTCTGCTTCAGGTACTCGAGTTAGACAAATAACATTCATTCATTATTATTATTAACTCTACCTTTTACCCATCAACTGTGTTTGTCCTGTTTTTATAAGAGCCATATGTTGTAAAATGTGGCTTAGTGGTTAGCACGTTTGCCTCACACCTCCAGGGTCGGGGTTCGATTCCTGCCTCCGCCTTGTGTGTGTTTGCATATTCTCCCCGTGCCTCGGGGGTTTCCTCCGGGTACTCCGGTTTCCTCCCCTGGTCCAAAGACATGCATGGTAGGTTGATTGGCATCTGTAGTGTGTGATTGCGTGAGTGAATGAGAGTGTGTGTGTGTGCCCTGCGATGGGTTGGCACTCCGTCCAGGGTTTATCCTGCCGTGATGCCTGAGATAGGCACAGGCTCCCCGTAACCCGAGGTAGTTTGGATAAGCGGTAGAAAATGAATGAATGACTGTCATCAAATGACATTTTTGTCAAAAAAAAGCATTTTTCAAGCCTCTTTCTCCTCAGGTGTAAGAGATCTGTCTGTTTTTGAACATACAGTATATCTCAACAGTGATATAATATATGGAATACTAGTTTATTCTTGTAGCCCATGAACTGCAGGAGGGAACTCTATCCCAGGAACACAGGGCACTATGCCAGGGTAACATTTTTGTACTCAATCACAGCTAGCTGCAGTCACCTATTCACTAACCATGGGTAATAAATCAAGACAGAACCAAGGTTTATGAGGTGTCAAGTATAGATGGCAACAGGTAAAACTCCTTGGCAATATCTCAAATGGACCTCTGCCACGCACCAGAAAGTTTTGAAAATCACCACCACCATGACCGACTCCTTCATTCTCTACCGAAAAGAGTATGCTCCCTTAAAGTGAGGGGAGAGACCTTGACCCAATACCTTGGGATCCGGTCCATGGCAGCAGTGGCAGTTGCATTTTCTGCACTCATCATATGGTGGGATTGGTAGGTGAAAACAATGGAGCCTTTACCAGTCCATTTACACCTCTAACCTGACCTATAGTAATAGTGGGTAGTGAGTGTTAGAATAAGGTCATGAGTTCAGGATGTAAAACTTAGTTTCTTCTGTTGAATTGCTAGACTTACTCTCTGTGATAGCATAAGGAACTTGACAATCCCTGAGAGCCTCAGAGTAAAGCCACTGCTCCTGCAAATTGAGATGAGCCAGTTCAGACAGGTCGGGGGATCTAAAGCCACGTTCACACTGCAAGTCTTAATGCTCAGTTCAGATATTTTTGCTCAGATCTGATTTTTTTGTTTGGCTGTTCACATTACCTTTTAAAATGTGGCCTATATCAGATACCAGTGTGAACTGTTTGCTGTTTCGAACTGACCCGCGTGCGCAAACGAACAATAACAATGACGTCACACGCAGCACGTCGTTGCGCTAAAGTTGGCGAGGTTATGGAGGAAGTAAGCATTTTCGCTTTTCTTTCTAAATGTTTGTGTAATGGCAGCACAGAGACGCAGTGTTTTGAAAATGTTTTCGGATGTCGAGGGCAACTTTTGATTATTTGATCCATTTTGTAGGCGTAGTCACGTTTGTGTGCGAACTCGCCGGCGCATAATTGTGACAAATGTCAATGTAGATTGACGTAAAAGTCGCATCAAATCCGCCTTGGTTGTTCACACTGTGGCCACATTGGAAAAAAATCAGATTTGGGTCTGATTCAGGACCACATATGGAAGTGGTCTGAATCTGATTTGAAAAAATCAGATCTGGGCTAGATTTGAGTGTTCACACTACTCCTGAAGAAGCCTGACCTGGTCACTTGACCCCAAAAAAAATCAGATTTGGGCCACTTTTACCTGCAGTGTGAACGGGGCTTTATAAGGATCCTCCTTGGTCAGCTGTGTCAGGCACTTGGGGATTCTGACCAAGATCTGATGGATCTCACTGTTGGCTCAAGAACATCTGGAGATCCTTCAGGACCACGTGGAATCTGTGATCAGGGATTGAGGAGTCTGGGTTGATCTTCTTAGACTGCTGCCCACAACTGAAAAAATAGTAGGAGAATGAATGAAGTCCACCAACTTGCATTATTTTTGGTAGGTCAGAAGAATCCTGGAATACCTGGATGAAATCCACATGAACACAATGCATACATACAGTAGGGAGACAGTTACCTAAGTTCAGAATTGAACCAGGGCATCTGGAGTTCCTTCTGGACCAACAAGAACTCCTGTCTCCATATTAGCATTTTATGACTTTATACTAAAAAGGTTCTATTATCGTAACCCAGATTAAACCTTATAATCCAAACAGAATGGCCTGTAATAGAAGATAATCAAAAGGAGAGTAAAGATAAAGGTAAAGTAAAGATATCGTTCTTTGTGCCTGATTAAGCAGTGTATGATTTATAACAAGGTTTTAAAAAGTCCAGAATTGTCTGAGATCCAAGGAACAGCTGGTCTTGGAGTGTGCTGCACTGGTTTGGAGCTTTATAGTTAATAAAATGGGAGCACATGGGATAAGGGAAATGAGGGAGGGTGGAATCAATTGTCAGCCAAAGTCCTTGTATTTAGCACTGAGCTAAATCCAAGATCCTCCTGATGCTGTAACTAGTTAGATTGCAGTAGGTTGTATATAACATAGAGGACAAATATTTATTGTCAGATTACATTTTATAGCAAAATGACTTACAAGAAAGGCAACTGCCAAGCTTACTCAACCAGTGATTTACCACATCAGCAGAGAACATCCCATTCCAACATACACATATCACTAGGGGTATTACTAACACTTTGCACAAAGACCTGGTCATCTTCATTATATCATAGTATCTCCGAACCACACCACCACATCTTAATTGATTTCATTGCTCATTTCTGACACCATGATGTGGTCTTGGTTTTCCCCTTTACAAACTACATCTCTAAGTTTTCAAGAACTGAACTTGCTCAAAAACCTAATGGAGGCATCTTGTTGGTGAGATTTGAACTAATTTCTTCAAGAAGTAGCCCAAAGCCTTTACACCTGAGCCACTTCATACTTCCTGATTCAATCATATTGATGTAA
This sequence comes from Tachysurus vachellii, assembly GCF_030014155.1. Classification (NCBI taxonomy): domain Eukaryota; kingdom Metazoa; phylum Chordata; class Actinopteri; order Siluriformes; family Bagridae; genus Tachysurus; species Tachysurus vachellii. The sequence continues at coordinate 8,300,634 of NC_083462.1, read as the reverse complement.
ACACCCCACCTAAACAACAATCTCATTCTTTTACCTCTCTTACTAGAGCAAACACAACATTTTCTACCGACTTCTAGCAATTAAGAAATTCTGCCACTATCCATGACAGGAATGATGACGGCTTAGGTCTTCGGTTGCGTGCAAGCAAGAAAAAGAGTGTCTTTTAGGTGGAAGGTGTGATCTGCAGCTAGAAAAAAAAAAAAAAAAAAGTGACTTGAAAAACAGGAGATAATTCAGAAAATTGAAGTAGGGTTGGAAAGTATCACATTTGCCTTGGTGATAATATATTCAGTTTTGAAATGCCTGAGTCCTACTGATAGAAAATAGTGGTGTTTGATGCCATCGTTGAGGTGCTGCAGAGAGCTTATCTGAAGGTGTTAAAAAGCGCACACCATCTGTTGACCGAACGAGTCCTATATGGTCCAGGATATGGGAATAATATGGGAATATCAATTAGATCCTTCAAACCTTGGCGTGTAAAAAACGATGCTTCTTATTTACACACCGCTATGGGACTTGGAAGACGAGGTGTGTGGGTGTGAGAGGAGGGGTGCATCTTTAATTAAACCTAATTGATATGCATAGAAAAAGGCTTGATATCTGTTTGAAAATTTGACTGTTTCTCTGAACATATGGTGCCTCAGATGGGGAAAACAGTTCTCTCTCTTTCCTCTATAAAATGAGGCCCTTCTCTGGGGAAAGTAATAGGCCAAGACATGGCCAAGTTAAAAACTGGCACCCATTTTGGCATCTGTCTTTCATTTCATAGCTTCACTCGCTTTCTTTCCTATGCTCTCTAGCAATTCTCTGTTCGAAGTCCTGTTGCCTATAAATTTCTCTCTCTCTCTCTCTCTCTCTCTCTCTCTCTCTCTCTCTCTTTCCCTCTTGCCCTCTCTTAATAGGACATATGGAATATATATATGTTTTCAACTGACAGGTTGAAGTTGTTAACCTGCACCAACTGCCTTCTCCTCTGTTTATTTATTATTTCCCTCGTTCTTCCTCTACTTTTTCCATTTTTGGCTGCTACGTCTGAATCAGATTTCGGTCTCTCTCATAATAAATAAATTAGTTTGTTGACTGTCAAGCTTCAACAATTAGCATCAAATACATCAAGTTATACGACAGAACAAAAATGCAAATCAACCTAAAAGTACAAACTAAAAAAAGAAAAGTAATTTCAGAAAACTATTCGTTTTGTTATCTTTAATATGTGTTAAAATTAGATGCCTCATTGGTTACAGTAGACTAATTTTTAAACTGTTTTAATGTCTGAATAAAAACCTGGTAGTTAACAATTTATATAAAAAAGGGCAAATTTGTTTTTAACCCGTGAAAAGATCCAAGTCCATCCATCACAAAACAACCCAACTACACATGAGGGCTAAATTAATGCAGGTCATAAATTGGTTAATTAAAGTGCAGATGATACAAGTCACGGGTTGAAGGTCAAACTGCAATTAAAAAAAATATTAAAAATAGTAATATATATGAGAACGGGGACATGAGTTATCAATCACCTTGAAATGAAGCATTATGGCAAAAAAAAGAAATCCTAGGGGTATTACCTGTCATTTTTAGTAAATTAGAGCATTTTGTAGACATACAATTAATCTAATCACTGATCTTTAGAGTCCCACATAATGTTCCAATTATCTAAACTCCACTTAATGCTCCAATTTTCCAAGCATTCTCTAATTTGCTGTTTCAGCAGATCTGTCTAATTGACCAGCTGTCATTCATTCAGTCAGCACCATGTCATAGAGCTACGTGCTACAACATATTCCCTACATTGCTTTTAGTGTTTTTAGGAAACTGTGGACATCCTGCAGTCACTGTGTGTGTGTGTGTGTGTGTGTGTGTGTGTGTGTGTGTGTGTGTGTACAAATCTCCAATCATCAGTATAATATGAACCCCATGTGGGTGTGTGAGTAGTTTGAAAATGCTGTACTCAGTATCCTGGAAGAGATTCTTTATGATCAGTTAACAGCACGATGCAGGCAAAACAGTGCTGGGAAAAAAAGCAGGAGGAAAAATGTGTGGATTTAAAAAAAAGAGAGAAGAAAAACAAAACAAAACAAATAAACCACCAAGAGACCTGATCCAACTAAATAAAACTTTCAGTTAAAAAAAAGGTTTTAATAATAACAATAATAATAATAATAATAACAATAACAATAACAATAACAACAACAACAACAAAACAACAACAACAACAACAACAATAATAATAATAATAATAATAATAATAATAATAATAATAATAATAATAAAAAATATTAGTATATTATTATTATTATTATTATTATTATTATTATTATTATTATTATTATATGTTTTGGTTATATGTAATGCATATGTATATGTCACCTGTTTTACAGAGAAAACACTAATTATTACCTCAGTGAATTCTGATCCTTTCCCACTGCAAACACACTTTTTATTCATGGGGAACATAGTGGCTTAGTGGCCAGCACATTTGCCTCACACCTCTGGGGTTGAGGGTTTAGTTTTTTCCCCATCTCTGGGTACTTCAGTGTCAACCACCAGTCCAAAGCCATGCACTTTAGGCTGATTTGCATCTCTAAATTGTTTAAATGGTGTGCGTGTGTCTTCTGATGGGTTGGCTCCAGGGTGACCCCCACTTTGTGCTCTAAGTACCGTGGGATTGGCTCCAGGTTCCCCATAATTTTTACAAAAAGTGGGTGGATTTGTATTGATTGTTGCCAGATTGTGTAAATTACATCATAGTTAGATGATTTTTTTCACACTGTCTGAGATTTAAAAAGTGGACATGGCAACATTCTGCTTGTGTAATTGGAGTGATTCGTTTAATGGACTGCCATTAATCCTTTGCAACTCTTAAAAAAATTAAAATTAAACATTAAATCTAAGGGAACATTTATTTCATTTTGTTTTCCCATCTCAGGCAACAATCTCTCATCCTTTTCAAGGTTGCTCTGAATGGCTGCACTTAAATGATTCAAGATTTCTGTGGAATGTTGCAAGAAAGGGTCTGACGGACCCCGAAATAGTTCTTTCTAACCATGAAGAGTTCTTCTTAACCGCATCTGAAACCCACTTGTTAAGTAGAACAATGTGAAAAGCAACCTTTTAATCCTACAGTATATAACTATCCAGTAGCATTTGATTAAAGTGCTTTGTGTTCAATCGAACATGTGAATTTGATTGCAGAGTTCGCTTAAATGTGATCTGAGGTGGTTTAGAAACATTTATTCTGGTGTAATAATTATCATTACTGTATATAAAAAATTTTACTTTGTAGATTCAGGTGGTGCATTATTGCAGAATATGCTTTTAAATAAATTTAAGAGCCTGTGGAAAATTATCTGAACGGATTTCTACACAGCTTACACGGCTCTTTCTGTTCTTCCTGGAAACTCCCTGGAATTGGATTAGGCCTCACCTGTAATTTACTTTGGATAAAAGTGCTTAAAGTGCTATGTTCCCCACAGAGACCGAATGATCATAAGAAGGGAATGGGAATCAATAGGTCAGAGGCTATCTCTGGGAAACACAAGGCCGGTCTAATGTGATTATAATGACTCTCATCTCATCCTCTTCTTGTCAATATTCCGATGAACTCGATGAACGAAAGTTGGCTATTGTGTGAGATGTGTAATGTAAATGTAACATTGCTGTGACAAGCCTAAAGAAGCGATTTTATTCATTCGATATTTTAAATTACTCGTTTTTTTTTCAATGATGTTTATTCACTTCTTAGTGGTAGTCTATTGAGCTTGGTCTTCAATAAAATGACTGTTATAAAAATAAATTGTTCCAAAAACATGATCAATACTAAACTACTCTGTGTTTGTATCAGTGGACCGATACTCTTACACATAACAGTTATTGATTAATTACCGGATTAATTCTTGATTATGAATGTTTATTATGCAGGACTGACTGAAAAGGGAATCACCAGTTGATTAGTAAAAGTGCATTTACAGCATTTGATAAATACCCTTATCCAGAGCGACTTACATAGGTCTCATTTATAGCCCAGTTAAAGGCCTTGATCAAGGGCCCAGGACTAGCAGCTTTCCAGTAGTTACAACCTTCGGATCGGTTGTAACTACTTCCCTACATTATAACACTTCTCCTATCCAAAGCATGTTTTTTTTCTGAACTTACCTTTAACAAGCATAAAAGGAAGGAAGCCTTTATTTATCATACATACATTACAATGAAATGCTTTTCTTTACATATCCCAGCTTGTTATGAAGTTGGGCTTAGAGCACAAGGTCAGCCATGGTACATGGAACAGAGAGGATTCAAGGCTTTGCTCAGGAGACCAACAGTGGCAGCTTGGCCTTGACCTTCCAAATAACAACCCAGAGACAAAACCATCTGAGCCACCTCTGCCCTCAGATTTGCTGGTCCTAGCTTTTTTGCTTGTGATAAGGCATAACTGATACATACTTTACACTACCTATATATGTATATACTATATATAACAATCAGGAACGAGCTGTAATAGGACAACTATCAATGATGGGACGGTGTGAGGTGGCTGACAATAAACGGTTATAATGACAATCGCCAAAGTTGATTATTATTTTCAACCATGAACAGCAAATGTGATGTTCCTTTTATATTCCTTTAACTGTGTAAACATTTAATTTCCCACAAAACAAGTTCGTCTCTGTTATCAGTTCCAGCATAACAGCTACGTTCCTTTAGTTCCTTTATGTTTCATAGGCTTGTTTTTAGAGTTATTATATCCCTAAATGAATTTGTGACTGAAACATAAAGAAAATGAAAGGACGTGAGGTCACTTGAGGGAGAATGTGAACATGCAGAACTATATGATCTGTAATGAGAAAAGCAAACACATAAACATCGACCTAAGCATTTCATATAAATCTTTCCTAATGTGCTTGATAGAGAATGTTATTGCTATTCCACCAGCTTTAATATTCATGTCTGTTTTGTTTACTAGGATTGGTGCTTAATAAATGTCTATAACACTGACTTCTTCTTGACGTTGTATTGATGTGTGTGTTCATCCGAGAGGGGCTCAGAATATTTAGAGGACACCGATACACTCGATAAAATCGTACTCGCTGACTCCACATGCAGGCCCGCTGATAATGAAGAGTCATTTAGGGGGTCATTTAGACTTGGCTCTGCCCTGCCGGATCATTAGCTTCAGGGAAGAAAGATCCATTCAGATCGACACACACTGTCCCATAAAACTCTGGCGTTTCTTCACACACAGCACGACGAATCATATGGTACAGATAGGGTTGGCGGAACTACTGGCCTCAGCTCCTGCTACAAATCATCATACTTACTTTGAATCGCTGTGGCCTGACACTCTGTTCTCTTCCTTTATCGCACTTTCATCTCTTTCTGATACACAGATTGAGCCAGCTCAGGGAAATAAAATCATAAAGCTGCGGTCGAAGGGGATTATAGTATAGTAATGAACTACTTCAGGGTTAGAGAACAGTTGGAAATAGGCTCTCTGGGTCAATTACCATCTGCACACCAAATGTACACTGATATCAAACATGTACAAGAAAGCGTGTGTTTATGTGTTGTGTGTTAATCGTGTACATGAGTGTGAGTGTTTGCTTTACTTGTATCATCTTGTGTGCCTATGTAAAGTATAAGCAAGCGGATTCACATAAACATGAACACTGTATTTTCACTTGAACATAACCACATCATTAACGTCAAGCATCAACATCAAGTTTTATTTCATTTTTAGTTTTTCTTTGTTAAAATTATATAGATAGCATACAAAGTATATCGTCACTGTCAGGCGGAATCCTCGTATCTCCAAAACCGTTATTTTTCAGGAAATTAAAAAAACGCCGTACCTTATCTGCAGTGCACAGGGTTTAGTCCGCGTTGCAGTGGATTGTCTTGCGCTATATTCCTGTCCTCAGACGAGCACCAGAACTAGCGGGGGTCAAGATTTTTTTTTCTTTGAGCCCAGTGTTTTGAAGACATTTACCTCAGAAGACGTGTTGATTCGTTGCGACTCTTCTTGAGGAGAAATATGCCGTGAAGCTCTCCCGCGGAGTGAGGAAGAGGTGGACAGTTGAAGTGTCCAATGGAGTTATGAGATTTGCACTCAAGCTATTTTCAAGACTTTAGATTGGTTAATAACTTGTAAAAATAACAGACCCATGTGGGGACTGACCAATAGCATCGATATGTGAAAAAATATGAAATTGACCAAATTTGGACATACGAGGCTTCCGCCCGACAGCGACGATATACAGTTTGATGCTCAATTCTAATTTCTGATTGATTTAATTAGCAGTAGCTAGCTGTTTGTGATGTCATAATAAAATTTTCAATCAAGTCTTTGTTTTTCTTTGTCATTCCTCTTTCTCTATATATATATTGTATACATCGGGACTTAGCGGTTAGCCTCGTACTTTGAGACTAGCCTCGTATCTCGGGGTCGGGGGTTTGAGTTCCACCTCCACCGTGCGCGTGTAAGACGTGTTTAAGTCTTTAAGATATCTGTTGTGGACCGATTGGCATCTCCAAATTCAATCTTAGAAATTGTTCTGACTTGTTAGTTCCTAAGGAGCTCTTGGTGGCTTCATTCCACTCAACTACAAACCGCTGTAATAAGGACATTATTTACATTGACATTGTCCAGTGTCACCCAAATGAGGATGAGGTTACCTTCTGACTCTGGTTCCTGTCAAGGTTTCTTCCTCATGTCATCTCAGAGTTTTTTGTTGACACCGACTTGCTCATTAGGGATAGATGTTAGAGATGAGTAGTAACTTCATTTTTATTCTGTCTGTACTTCTGTAAAGCTGCTTTGAGACAATGTCTCAAATCATTTTAACTGAATTAAAATTGTCTGTGATGTGTGTGTGAGATTGTGCACTGTCATTGGTTGGCATATAAGCCCAGGGTGTCCTCTGCCTTGTCCCCTGCCTTATCCCCAGAATAGACTCCCTTATAGAATAAGCAGTACAGAAAATGGATGGATACATAGACAATGGAATAATATGTCATTTCTCCAGGAAGACAACAATATACTACACTGGAGTAAGCTCGAGATGAGATGTGGCTCAATATGAAGTCACCCTTATTACCCCAAAGTTGTGTTTGCATTTGTTTTATAATGTCATCCTTTTTATCCCTTTACAGTTACATTTATTGTTTTATCGGTGAAACACGTATGTGTGAGCGTGTATATGTGTGTGTGTGTGTGTATATGTGTGTGTGTGTGTGTGTGTGATAATGCTTAATAACGAAACTTATTTCACATGAAATAAGTTGTTCAAATGTTCCTGAATGTTTTCACATGAGTGTTATTATGTGAACAAAAACCTTCAGCATTTAAAGAGCTCCACTTATTTTGTTCCCATTATGTCAAAAAAACATTCTTACGCAACATCATAGCATCAGAAGCTTTTGAGGATTAGCTTTGCTTCAAAGCTCTAGCTCTTTTCTAGCGTGTTTCTTTTTTGACGCTCTCGTAATTAATATCTATTCCGAAGCCTGGGCATTAGCATGCAGCCAAGAAATCATCCCCTTTAATCTTTGCCAGTAACTGCGAGGAACCTTTTATGTTCCTTTTCCTCTATGTGTCCCTCTGCTTTTCTGGTATTGCTAAAGACTTTGAAGCACGCTGCTGTTCTGAGCATTTAATAGCGCTCATTTGTCTGTACTCGGGTTTGTTGTTGTAAAAGTGGACGGAGACGCTGAAGGATCAAGGCGAGGAGTTTATTTTACGTGCAGCTGGAACGATGTGTGACGTGAAAATCTTCCCCGTTCGATGTGTCTTGTGCCGCTAGTCATGTTCGAATGCAGATGTTTTGTTCTTCAAAGCAATGTGTCTGTGAGTGTGTGCACACATAATGTAGTCTTGATGGAGCTATGCTGCCTTTATTATGCCTCATGGTGCTTTTTGACTACAGAGAATCATAAAGCCAGCATGTTGCAGGGCCAGGAGTAGGAAAGGCTTGCACACTTCTGTATGCTGTATATTTGATTTACACATACCCACACCCTCTCGGTGCAACGTTAAGTGCATAGTTGACTGAAATTGAAACACAGCCACATCCTCAATTCTCCTTCCTCCACCTTGCACCACAGTTTTAAATAATGCATCTGCTCACCCAGGAGAGCTGTATTGATGGCTGATTTAGCCTAGAGGGTTAAAAGGTCTCTCTCTCTCTCTCTCTCTCTCTCTTTCTCTCTCTCTCTCTCTCTCTCTCTCTGTGCCATTATTCATAAATCATCACCTGCATTTATACATATTATAGGAAAAAAACGTGTATGTCTCCTCTTGTGTCTATAATGGACTGCTTATGTGATGTATTTTAGACAATATGTTGAATTCAGCACATAGTAAATAAAAGCTAGAGGTTTTTCACGCCGTTTGTTTTCCACGTATTTCCTGTTTGACATCAGCATTTTTACACTAATAGTTTGAGGAAACCTGGAAATTAATGCCCCATGAGCTGGTCACACACCAGTCCATCTACAGTGTCAGGACAGACACATTAAGGGGTTAACTTTTATTTTGTACTCGGGGTCTTGTGCTCTGTGTGTGTGTTAAAAAAACACACTGGATTAAATGTTGCGGTTATATCTTGGTATAGACACGGTATTAATTAGTTTTACAGTATTTACAGTAATCATTATATCTCTCTGTGTGTGTGTGTGTGTGTGTGTGTGTGTGTGTGTGTACTTCAAATTGTTTCTGTGTCTTCCTAACATGCATTACAGTCTTCTACCTAAAACCGTTCATGATTCCCAAAACTGGTATTATATCTTAATGCCTAACTCAGAAACTTTGGCTATCATTTAAAAAAAAAAACACACACACACACACTGGAGATCAGTCAATTCTAGATATTAACATGTTGCTGTGATCCATGAAAGATACAGATTTCACACAGGGAATGATTTCACACCATACCATTAGTATGTCAGTGTGTTGGATTTTTTAAACAGTGATGAATTGTAATGGTAGCCAGTGGTAATGTGCTGTTGATAACACGTGGATGATCAGTAAGTCATGGTTCTGTTTTATATTTTATATTTTATATTATATTTATATTTTATATTAAAAATAAATACATTAAAAAAAAAATCCTCATGTACACGTTTGGTTGTTGTTGTTGTTGTTTGTGTGTGTGTGTGGGGGGGTTACTGTGTTGTGATGATTTTATTTCTCTTTTGTTGTTACTGGATACTAAAGTATCTATCTATCTTTCTATCTATCTATCTATCTATCTATCTATCTATCTATCTATCTATCTATCTATCTATCTAGATCGCTAGATAGCTAGCTAGCTAGCTAGATAGCTAATGCTGTTTACTCTAATGATGTATAATCCCACTATCCATTGTTACTCAGTCTGCTTCATCTCTCTCTCTCTCTCTCTCTCACACACCTTTTCCTGTTCACAAGAAGCAAAACAATACAAGATGCAAGGTGAAGACAAGACAGAATGAAATGTTTCGGAAGTGAAGGAGTGAGCGATTTTACTCTCCAACACTGTAATGACTCTTTTTGCTCTAATGCACCGCAATATGGACGGACCTGGCAAGGAAACGGGGAGAGAAAACGCATGTCGTCGCAGCTTCTTGTCACTGTCAACTTTAATGAAAAATGGATATGAATCAACCACACACACACAAACACACACACACACACCAACCGCCTTCATTAGGCTCAGCACTCTGTCCCATGTAAGGAAGATTCGTAGAGAACCGAAAGTGTGGCCACTGAGGCGTGTTTGTATACACAAGGGAAGCACAGCTCATCTCATCTGTGTGCTCAGTCAGGTAGAGAGATGTGCGTGTTTTTTTTTTTCTTTCTTGAATTGCCTCCTCTGCTATTTTCCTATGCTAATAACAGGGAAAGAAGGAGATGGAGTTGGAAGAGGAGGAAGAGTAAAAGGAGAATGAGGAGGAGAGGGGGGTATGAGGCGAACACGCAAGCAATAAAGTGGCGTCTGAAAGTAACCTTTTTTGCATGATTCATTCTCTGATAGCTGTCATGTCTTTGCTGCTGTGCCACTTCGGAGAATCCTGGTTTAGATCACAAAATATTCCAAGGATAAAAATGAATCTGTGAGATAATATACAGTCTTCGGCCTTTAAAGCTACTTCTACATCATCGGTCATCTAAACATCGACAGAAGTTGTTTTATTCATTATACATGTATCAGAGATGTTTCATATTTCACAAGGCATCATACATATTTCTTTTGATTATATTTGTGTGTATATGTGCGTTTTTGTTGTGTGTATGTTGTAAAGTTATAAACTTTTGTGGTATTTCTGTATATTTTAAAGATGTAAAGTTTTGTAGTATTTCTGTATATTGTAAAGGTGTAACGTTTTGTAGTGTCTGTAGTAATGCTGTACAATTTAAAATTGTAAATTTCTGTAGTTTAATTTTTGTAGTGTAAATTTCACACCTCCAGGGTTGGGGGTTCGATTCCCGCCTCCACCTTGTGTGTGTGGAGTTTGCATGTTCTCCCCGTGCCTCGGGGGTTTCCTCCGGGTACTCCGGTTTCCTCCCCCGGTCCAAAGACATGCATGGTAGGTTGATTGGCATCTCTGGAAAATTGTCCGTAGTGTGTGAGTGCGTGAGTGAATGAGAGTGTGTGTGTGTGCCCTGTGATGGGTTGGCACTCCGTCCAGGGTGTATCCTGCCTTGATGCCCGATGACGCCTGAGATAGGCACAGGCTCCCCGTGACCCGAGGTAGTTCGGATAAGCGGTAGAAAATGAATGAATGAATGAATGAATTTCTGTAGTATGTGTAATAGTTTTGTAGTAGTTCTGTATGTTGTAAAGATGTAAAATTGTCTAGTATGTGTAATAGTTTTGTAGTATTTCTGTATATTGTAAATATATAAAGTTTTGTTGTATATGAAATCATTTTGTAATACTTTTGTAAATTGTAAAGTTGTAAAGTCTTGTAGTATGTGTATTAGTTCTGAAGTATATCTGTATATTGTGAAGTTGTTAAGTTTTGTAATATGTGAAAATGACTAAACTTTACAATATGTGTAGTAGTAGTGTGTGTAGTAGTATTTCTGTATATTGTAAAGTTGTAAAGTTTAGTCTGGTGTGTAGTAGTTGTGTAATATTTCTCTATATTGTAAAGTTGTAAAGTTTAGTCTGGTGTGTATTAGTTGTGTAATATTTCTCTATATTGTAAAGTTGTAAAGTTTAGTCTGGTGTGCAGTAGTTGTGTAATATTTCTGTATGCATTTCTCTATGTTTATATGTGTGTATTTTTAAAGATATAAAGTTTAGTAGTATTCATAGGAAAGTTTTGCATGTATGCATGAATGTCTGCATGATTTTATGTATTTTGTAAAGTTTAGTATGTGTAGTAGTGTCAAAGTTTTGTAGTAGGATTTCCTTACAATCACTATACTATAAATAATTTATAAAAGAAGAAAAAACAACAAGCACCAAGTTCTGTCTTATGCTGTCGCTTGCACTGTGTAAAGTTGTAGGTGATATAATATGTAATGAGCATTGCTTATAATGAAATGTTTTACTAGTTGATTATAGAGCTATGAAGTGTATTGCTTTTGCATAAACAGTTATAACAATACAGATAATGATATTTGGTGAACAAAACAGATGCAAAGTATGCAGTATGAATAATGATGAGGCTTTACACCTCTAGTGTGTAAATATGATGAGAACGAGCAACAGAATGAACAAAATTACATCCGACAAGGTGAAACTGGAACAGACATTTACTGTGTCATCATTTAAAACAAACAATCAAGCAAATCAATTACCCTTTAATTTCTTATTTATTCATATGTCAAAATCAGTACCTCATCCAGCAGGAAATGTGTTTTTTCTATATTTAAAGCTATATTTGATTTACTGGATTTTATTTTCATTCAATGTTTCTTATTCACGGATAGAAATTTGCATAATAACCAGTGGATGGATGCCTGGCTTATGTACCAAGTGTATAATCCTAACAGACAACTATATCAGCTGCTGCAGACTGATGGATCTCTTTATCATAGTGAAAACACACACACACACACACACACACACACACACACACACACAAATGCATATTTACAGTGTCATATTTTCCAAATGAGTGCTGAATAGAAAAAAAAAACACCTGGTCCTGGTGGTATTGAAATTATAACAGCAGCTCTTAAATTCAAGTCACAGTTTATACTGTATTTAATACCATATTCGTTATCATCTCTATAGTAACAACCCATTTACAGTATAGAGACTTCTAGGGAGAATTGTTTACTTAATCTTAAAAACAACTGGTTATTTCACTAAGAAAGACTGTATGTCAAGTCTGTAAAAAGGCATTTATTTAGCCTTTATGGAAATCGCCAGTGCTAGCGCTTTGTAACAGGCAGGAAGGATTTCAACACTTTGACTTTGCTGATTTTTTTAGAAAATGATGCTTTAGCTGCTATAATGCAAGCGATAAATGATGCTTTAGCTGCTATAATGCAAAGCTAACTTGCTTTGTGGACATTTCATTACATTAAATGTAAATAGAAATGTATAAAAAACCTATAATGCTTTTATTAAAAATTGAATTTTCTTGGCACGTTGCTGTGGTACAAGAGGAATACAATGCTTCAGGCTATGCTATTAATGGAAAATAACTCTAAATCCATGGTCATTGATCATTTTCCTATAAATGAGTGCCCCAAAGTGTTTCCTTCCTCATTCATATGTTAATATACATATTGCCTTCATAGTGTTTCCATGAGTCTGAATTTAAAACCACACCGAATATGTTGCAAAATGTGATGAAGCAGATTGACTGTGAGGACGTTATAGTGGCGTGACCATGTGAGTAAGAGCGCAACGTTGTTGAAATAATGGCAAAGCAAGAAATGGAAATTAGCAATGTGTTATGCAAATGAGCATGCAAATGACAGGGCACAGCGGAGGTAAAAGTGCCCTCTCTCCAATCAGGGAATCAAATCCATCTAGTGAAGGAAGGCATGGAGGGGTAGAGGGATGGACAGAAGGACGGAGGGAGGGAGACTAAATGAGGGCCGTGTACGCAGAAATAGAGGCTCCTTGCTGTGGGCTTAACTACAGGCTGGGGCCTCTCACGCTTGGGGCTCTTTGTCTCTGAGATTCCCAATCAGGCAGGACTCAGTCTGGCATTGCCTCCGGAGGGCATTAATGGCACACACACACATAACACACACACACTTACACATGCGCACAGAAGTATACTCCCCATGACACACTCTCTCTCTTTTTCTCTTCCTTCATACCCCCCTAACACTTACAGTTACACACACACGCACACACACACACACACACACACACGCACGCACGCACGCACACACACATACACACACACACCCTCCTCCCTCTCCCCTCCCGTCCATGCAAATGTTTCACTCGAGTATGGTTCCTTCCTCAGTGCTGCTTTAATAAGGCCCCAGTAGGACAATAGCTAGCAGGCCAGCATGTGTTAAAAAATATAACTCATATATTTCATAACCTAATCTACAATAAGTTTGACTTTAATAGCTCGTCAAGACACAATTGTTTCTCAAAAAAAAAAATTTAAAAAATGCATGATAATTACATTAGGCTTAATGAGTTTATGAATGAGGCCTGCATTCTAAAGTATACGTGTGTACTGTATGTAGAGTACGTGTATGTGCTTGGACAGTGTAGCATGCTTGTTAGGTGTTGCTTCTGGTTGATGGATTTGAATGTGTAGCCTTGCATTGCATGCTTGCAGCACTGACAGTGAATATTGACCAGGAGCTTTGCAGAAATCCCCTAGGATTCCTGGAGGAAGCGAGCTTTCTACTTATCTAACACCCGATTTGCTGCTGGAGAGAGACGGCTGGCGATTTGTGCTCAGCTCTGTGTCGCTCCCTTCAACCAAGTCTTTTATTCACAAATAAAAGAGAGGAAGAGAGAGGAGAAGAAGAAGAAGAAGAAGAAGAAGAAGAAGAAGAAGAAGAAGAAGAAGAAGAAGAAAAAGAAGAAGAAGAAAGAATCATTTGGTGGTCAGATTAAAAAGGTTTTTAGAACTACTTTATAATTCATCATTTTTAAAGTAACACAAATCAAATGATGTCATCTTATAATCTACAACATGCTGCTGTTTTTTTTAGATTTAAATGTTCAGCTTTGTTACAAAACTCTGACACTGGAGACTCCTTCCAAAAATACTCACACACAAAAAGTAATTTATCATTTCCATTTCTACAGAAATGATACTGTATTAGAACTAAAACAATAATATAATTTGAAATTACAGCCAAAACTACCGTCTGAGCTGCTGTTGTAGGAAATAACAGAAAGTAAGCCTCTCAGGGCCATACACAGTCTAATACATGTCTAATACTGGCTTCACATTATATCTAATCAAATAAATAATAGCACAATATGTAAATATAATAGCAAGAGGATTGAATTATATATATATATATGTATATATATATATATATATATATATATATATATATATATATATATATATATATATATATATATATATATATATATATGTATATATACATGTATATATGTATATATATACATATATACATATACATATACATATTTATATATATATATACAAGTAATAATACTGTATTTTATAATATAATAATAATAATGGGTCATTTTCTGGGTCATAGTTCTGATTTGCTTATAAATATGTATTTGTTTATTTGTTTGTTTGTTTGTTTGTTTTAGATTTTAGCTTGTTTGTTGAATGTATATTGAAAAAATAAATAAATAAACCAGGAACACTTTACTTAAAGGCACTCTTTATTATCGATTATAGAAATATCTAAATGCTTCATAACCATCCATACCTACATAAGCAGTACATAACCAATTTTAAAGAGTTTTTGTTAATGTAGATGTCTAATTAGTCTAACACCTGGGGCAATGTCATGTCAACTTTAACTTTGAAGATCAATGTGCACTGGTACATCAGTCACATAGTGATCACGATGAGACACATCAAACATCAGAACCATCAACAAGCAAGAAATCTGCATTCACTCCTTTCACTTCACTCACTGTGTAAGTATGATAAGTGTTTTTACAAATTATTTTTGTGTCGTATTCATAAAAACAGTGGTTTTAAGACTTAAAGTTTTGTGCTCTCTTCTTAATAAAAAATCCTTCATGACACAACCTGTTTACTTCATTTACAGCACTAACGTGTACCACTCTGAAATTACAATTAGACCGATGCTTGCCTGTAAGCAATGAAATCAGTCGCAGCTCTCGTAAGTGATAATGGAAAAGCTAATGACAGAGAAACATATGTTCACACATTAGCTCGCCCCATTTGCATCTCTCTCTCTCTCTGGGAAAAAAAGTCATTTTTTTATTCTTGGCTTCCTGCCTGTTTTGTGATAACTTCTGTAAGGCACCACTCACTCATTCAGTAAGCACTTTATCCCGGTCAGGGTCATGTTGGAACTGGAGAATATCCTTGGAATACTGAAGGTGTGGCGGGAATACATCCTGGATGGGATGCTGATCCATGACAGGGCACCATACACACAAACACACACAAACACATACACATTTACACCTAGGAGCAATTTAGTAATTGGCAGTTCACTTACTGGCATGTGTTTGGGTGATGAGAGGAAACACGGAATAACCTTGAAGAAAGTTAGAGGATACAGATCATGTGGAACACCTCACAGAGCTCAGGACCGAACCCAGGACCCTGCGAGACGACAAAACTACTTGGTCTGCCACAATGAAACATACAAACAAACAAAAAAACTAATAAATAAACAGTGATTCTGGAACAAACAAACATAAACAAACAAACAAACAAACAAATAAATACATAAATAAATACATAAAATACATAAATAAATACATAAGTAAGTAAGTAAGTAAATAGATAAATAAATAAATAAATAAATAAATAAATAAATAAATAAATAAATTCACAGGAATATAATTGCTTGGTCAAGCTGATCTGTAAATGCACATCTCTAATGGAATACAATGTAGTCAAAGCGCACAGCTGTGGTAATTGCATAGTAATTTATAGAAGCCTTGCTAGTAGAGCTTTTAGTGCACTTATAATTATGTTGTGCTCGTTTTTTTTTTCAACAAACAGTGAGGATGTGTGTTGTGACTAATGTACAGCGTAATGAAATCAAATAAACTTTCCACAAAAAGTGAAGCATTCGGTAGCTCCAGGCTTTTTAGACTGGATTTATATGGAGTAACCTTTTGTATACTGAATTAATGGAGAGATCATTGTTGAAGAACATCACAGACAAGGTCAACATTTAAACCTGGGTATTTGAATGGCTCCTGGGTGGAGATGTAGATAAGAAGAGTTGTTATTTATGATACGTTCTGACATAATTTGATACAGAGAAACAGACTTCATGTCTCTAGAGTTTACACTGTGTGTAAAGAGGAAAACAATAACAATAACAAGACATCCACAGAGCAGCAGATTTGTGTGTGGAAATGCGGATAGAAGGGCAATCAACAAACACCTGGTCAACTACAAACACCTGTCAGCTACAAACACCTGGTCAACTACAAACACCTGGCCATCTACAACTGCCTGGTCAACTACAAACACCTGGTCAACTACAAACACCTGTCCATCTACAACTGCCTGATCATCTACAAACACCTGGTCATCTACAAACACCTGGTCAACTACAAACACCTGTCCATTTACAACTGCCTGTTCATCTACAAACACCTGGCCAACTACAAACACCTGGTTAACTATAAACACCTGGTCAACTACAAACACCTGGCCATCTACAACCGCCTGGTCAACTACAAACACCTGGTCAACTACAAACACCTGGTCATCTACAACCGCCTGGTCAACTACAAACACCTGTCCATCTACAACTGCCTGTTCATCTACAAACACCTGGTCAACTACAAACACCTGGTCAACTACAAACACCTGGCCATCTACAACCGCCTGGTCAACTACAAACACCTGTCCATCTACAACTGCCTGTTCATCTACAAACACCTGGTCAACTACAAACACCTGGCCAACTACAAACACCTGGCCAACTACAAACACCTCATCAATTATAAACACCTGGTCAACTACAAACACCTGGTCAACTACAAACACCTGGCCATCTACAACCGCCTGGTCAACTACAAACACCTGTCAACTACAAACACCTGGCCATCTACAACCGCATGGCCAACTACAA
Source organism: Tachysurus vachellii (assembly GCF_030014155.1). NCBI lineage: Eukaryota > Metazoa > Chordata > Actinopteri > Siluriformes > Bagridae > Tachysurus > Tachysurus vachellii. The sequence goes on along the minus strand of NC_083462.1, from coordinate 8,283,431 downwards.
CCTGGTAATCTACAAACACCTGGTCAACTACAAACACCTGGTCAACTACAAACACCTGGCCATCTACAACCGCCTGGTCAACTACAAACACCTGTCAACTACAAACACCTGGCCATCTACAACCGCCTGGTCAACTACAAACACCTGTCAACTACAAACACCTGGCCATCTACAACCGCCTAGCCAACTACAACCTGGTAATCTACAAACACCTGGTCAACTACAAACACCTGGTCAACTACAAACACCTGGCCATCTACAACCGCCTGGTCAACTACAAACACCTGTCCATCTACAACTGCCTGTTCATCTACAAACACCTGGTAATCTACAAACACCTCGTCAACTACAAACACCTGGCCATCTACAACCGCCTGGTCAACTACAAACACCTGGCCAACTACAAACACCTGGTCAACTATAAACACCAGGTCAACTACAAACACCTAGTTCACTACAAACACCTGGCCATCTACAACCGCCTGGTCAACTACAAACACCTGGTCAAGTATAAACACCTGGCCATCTACAACCGCCTGGTCAACTACAAACACCTGGTCAACTACAAACACCTGGTCAACTACAAACACCTGGCCAGCTGCAAACACCTGGTCAACTACAAACACCTGGCCAACTACAAACACCTGGTCAACTACAACTGCCTGGTCAACTACAAACACCTGGTCAACTACAAACACCTGGTCAAGTACAAACACCTGGCCATCTACAACCGCCTGGTCAACTACAAACACCTGGTCAACTACAAACACCTGGTCAACTACAAACACCTGGCCAACTACAAACACCTGGTCAACTACAACTGCCTGGTCAACAACAAACACCTGGTCAACTACAAACACCTGGCCATCTACAACCGCCTGGTCAACTACAAACACCTGTCAACTACAAACACCTGGCCATCTACAACCGCCTGGTCAACTACAAACACCTGTCAACTACAAACACCTGGCCATCTACAACCGCCTAGCCAACTACAACCTGGTAATCTACAAACACCTGGTCAACTACAAACACCTGGTCAACTACAAACACCTGGCCATCTACAACCGCCTGGTCAACTACAAACACCTGTCCATCTACAACTGCCTGTTCATCTACAAACACCTGGTAATCTACAAACACCTCGTCAACTACAAACACCTGGCCATCTACAACCGCCTGGTCAACTACAAACACCTGGCCAACTACAAACACCTGGTCAACTATAAACACCAGGTCAACTACAAACACCTAGTTCACTACAAACACCTGGCCATCTACAACCGCCTGGTCAACTACAAACACCTGGTCAAGTATAAACACCTGGCCATCTACAACCGCCTGGTCAACTACAAACACCTGGTCAACTACAAACACCTGGTCAACTACAAACACCTGGCCAGCTGCAAACACCTGGTCAACTACAAACACCTGGCCAACTACAAACACCTGGTCAACTACAACTGCCTGGTCAACTACAAACACCTGGTCAACTACAAACACCTGGTCAAGTACAAACACCTGGCCATCTACAACCGCCTGGTCAACTACAAACACCTGGTCAACTACAAACACCTGGTCAACTACAAACACCTGGCCAACTACAAACACCTGGTCAACTACAACTGCCTGGTCAACAACAAACACCTGGTCAACTACAAACACCTGGTCATCTCCAATGAGCTGTAATTGTTTTGTAAACTTTACTCCTAATTCTTAAAATGTTGATCATTATTTCACATTGATCTGAAAACAGAAGACAAGCCATTATTTAAAGCAATCACTTGCTGTATTCATCCAATAAATTATTTGGTTGTAGATTCCACAAATATGCAAATAACAATCATCGTAATCTAGGGATTAGGAATATACAGTGTGAAACATCAGGTTAGGAGTAGCCAGGATTAAGGACCGCTTTCCCCCGGGTTCACAGTGACCCAGAAGTAACTATTATAAATGTGATTCCAGTTTGTCTTAAGGTCCAAGCAGGTAAAACTAAGAAAAAACTAAACTATTTATGTAACAATTTAAGCATTAATTGATGTAAATGTGCTGCTTCTAGCAGATTGCACTAGACTGGACTGGTGTACCATGTGTCATATAAAGACACTAAACACAGGGATAGATATAATTCAGCTCAATGAAATCTGTCAGAATTTTTGGTGTACACAATATGTATACTGCTGTATATGTAATAAAACTGCCTGTAAACACTGCTGCATATCAACTCTGATGCAGATTAGACTAGCTTGGATGACAGTGCAGAGGGTGCGAGTGTCATGAGCGCTGCTTGGGCAAGTGAACTCGCTGATCCAACACCCACAGAGGAGCAGTGTGGGCTCTCCGGGGGGGGTGACACCTCACTGGAGTTTAAAGCACAAGACGTTAACGTGTCTCTTTGCGAGACAGAGAAGCATGATGTTCAATCGACCGAGTGTGAATCGGATACTGAGTGTGAATCAGAACTTGCTTCGGAGGAGAGCGAAAGATTTTAAAGACAGGGGGAATATCACAGTACTACATTGTCAAACTATTTAGATATCACCAAATATTCAGTGATGGTGCTGTGATATGTCTTCACCAGTTCCATCCCATTTCTGTAGTGCTGATCCTACATACTGTAGGGTCACAAGGAACCTGGAGAGTATCACAAGGGACACGGGGTACAAGGTGAGGACACACTGGACAGGGTACCAACCCATTACAGGACACAATCTCACACACACACACACACTCATTCACACACTATGGGCAATTTAGTGATGCCAATTAGCCTACAATCTCTCACACAAACCTGAAGCTGGAATTAAACCCCCAACCTTGGAGGTCCGAGACAAACATGTCTTCACTAGTTCTGGTGGCTTTTTATACTAAATCTACTCAGCTGCATGATGTGCTCTTGATTGTGTTTTAGATCAATCAATTCGATTGATTGATTGATTTAGATCAATCAATTAGATCGATTGTGTTTTAAATCAATTCAGGGAAAGAAATATTGGCCAGTTGATAATCGCAGGTCAAACATCTTCCAGTTTAATTTTGATCTATAGCTGATACTCTACTAGAGCTACTTGTTAATGTCCCCTCTGGCTTGTTCATTGGGGACATAAATCAACATCTATATGGCTTTGGAACAATGTCTGCTGTTATATATATATATATGTGTGTGTGTGTGTGTGTGTGAAATGTGTGAAAAAATGCTGTAAACAAAGAATGCTTTCAGAAATATAAATAATGAGTGTTTATTTCTGTCAATTTACAAAATGCAAAGTGAGCAAACAAAAGAAAAATCTAAATCAAATCAATATTTGGTGTTACTACCTTTTGCCTTCAAACCAGCATGAAGTGATGACACGGCCCCCACAGAGCCCTGATCTCAACATCATCCAGTGTGTCTGGGATTACATGAAGAGACAGAAGGATGTGAGAAAGCCGACATCCACAGAAGATCTGTGGTTAGTTCTCCAAGATGTTTGGAACAACCTACCAGCCGAGTTCCTTCAAAAACTGTGTGCAAGTGTACCTAGAAGAATTGTTGCTGTTTTGAAGGCAAAGTGTCAAATATTGATTTGATTTAGATTTCTCTTTTGTTTATTCACTGCATTTTGTTCAACGTTTAACACTTCCATTTTTGAAAGCATTCTTTGTTTACAGCATTTTTTCACACAAATCGACAGCTTTAATGCATGTTTTCAGATAAGTCAATTCTATTAAATTATATATATATATATATATAATTTAATAGAATTGACTTATCTGAAAACATGCATTAAAGCTGTCGATTTGAGGAATTTACAGGAAGAAAAGAATGAGAAAGAGTTTATTTATGAGAGCCAGTTTCTCTCACTTCACCACTTTATCACACAAGCAAAAAAGAAACATCTTTCTAGTTTTAAAACTCCTAAATTGCAGAAGAAGAAATGACCAACCTGAATACCTTCAATACCAAAATCTTTAACTGTTACTTTCCGGAATTCATGTATAACCAGAGTAATAGATTTGCCTGGGGTCAGTGGCAGTCTGCACTGCGTTCTAGAGATCAGATCAATACGTTTTGCACACAGCTCGATTTAAAGCTGCTTTCCACCAAACTACAAACACTGCCACAAACACTGCTGTAGACCATTCATTCATTCATTCATCTTCTACCACTTCTACCACCAAACTACCTCGGGTCACGGGGAGCCTGTGCCTATCTCAGGCGTCATCGGGCATCAAGGCAGGATACACCCTGGACGGAGTGCCAACCCATCGCAGGGCACACACACACACTCTCATTCACTCACGCACTACGGACAATTTTCCAGAGATGCCAATCAACCTACCATGCATGTCTTTGGACCGGGGGAGGAAACCGGAGTACCCGGAGGAAACCCCCGAGGCACGGGGAGAACATGCAAACTCCACACACACAATGTGGAGGCGGGAATCGAACCCCGACCCTGGAGGTGTGAGGCGAACGTGCTAACCACTAAGCCACCATGCCTCCCCTGCTGTAGACCAATAGAGAGATATTATAATCTAGTAAAAAGATTTATTTAAACCTTATTTTATCTTTAATGTTCAGCTTGGTCCTTGACCAGGTGCTTCACATTAACATTGTGGTTTTATTGGGAATTCTAGTATATAAACTTCATATTGGGTCATAAATGTAGGTAAGCAATTTGCCAATTTTTTGTAGCTTATCACTGTAAAAAATCAGAACGTACTATCTAATAAGTTTCTGTTGAAATCCCCTACCATAGGAAATGCTTGTGTCATTTAATGATGGTGTGTAATGTTGTCTTTAACCGGTGATAGCTTGATGTGTTTATGCATGTAAACACACTTTTTGGAGCATGCTGTTGGAAAAAAGAATTATGTATGATGGGGCGGTGTGATGCGAGCCCATGGAAAGCTGACTTACTGTTACAACACGTCTCCATGTGCCAGTGATTAATAACACATACAGTTTTTTTTTTTGCCTGTATATAATATAAAATGTAATGTAATAGAATGTAAAACTCTGCTCACAGATGTTATCACTGATAGCAGCACTCAGCAGCCTCTCTGAGCCCAGGATAAAAATAAACTAAAATAAAATAAAATAAACTAAAATAAAATAAAGTTGCTGTATTTCACCCCTGATGTCACCTCCCTAAATGTTAAATATATGCTTCCTTATTAAAAAAACACTCATAGATTATTTTTTTTATAGATTATATTCGTTTTATTTAATTTAAAAAAATCACATTTTAAAACTGGTTATAATAGTACACTTAAAATATAATAATAATAATAATAATAATAATAATAATAATAATAATAATAATAAACTTTTGATCTGGATCAGAGTTTAATCAACATTTACTGTTTTGTGTAAATTTTAATAAAAAAAAGTAAAAAGTATTTCACATCCATTTTGCCCCCCCCCATAACAACAACAACAACAACAACAACAACAACCCCAAAACAAAACCCAACAGGAACCACAGCAGAAGCAGACATGTGAGATAAAGTAACATGAAGGTGAGAACAAGAATCAGAGGATGTGACCAGAACAGAGCCAAAGCTTAACAAACAAACAAGCAAACACATAAACACACAAATAAATAAATAAATAAATAAATAAATAAATAAACATGAATTATAAAAACTATTTATTTATTATTTATTTATTTTTTTGTAGTTTTGTACATTACATTTCAGACTTTCTAAATTCTTTCAATTTATCGTTACCATTCATTCATTCATTCATTTTCTACCGCTTATCCGAACTACCTCGGGTCACGGGGAGCCTGTGCCTATCTCAGGCGTCATCGGGCATCAAGGCAGGATACACCCTGGACGGAGTGCCAACCCATCACAGGGCACACACACACACTCTCATTCACTCACGCAATCACACACTAGGGACAATTTTCCAGAGATGCCAATCAACCTACCATGCATGTCTTTGGACCGGGGGAGGAAACCGGAGTACCCGGAGGAAACCCCCGAGGCACGGGGAGAACATGCAAACTCCACACACACACAAGGTGGAGGCGGAAATCGAACCCCGACCCTGGAGGTGTGAGGCGAACGTGCTAACCACTACGCCACCGTGCCCCCCTTTATCGTTACCAATTAACAATAAATATAGGCTTTATAGAAAGAAAGAAAGAAAGAAAGAAAGAAAGAAAGAAAGAAAGAAAGAAAGTAAGAAAGAAAGAAAGAAAAGAAAAATAACACACTCCTGTAATTAACTGCATCAAAATTACCCAGGTCAGACCCACAGAATCTCTCTCTCTCCAACACACACATACACACACATACACACACATACACACACATACACACACACACACACACACACACACACACACACAGACAGGCAGAGTGAAAGAGGGGGAAAGAGAGAGGGGGGATTCCCCTGCTGCCAAGCTCACATCTGCTCATTACGGAAGAGTTATTTCCATATTCTCAATAACTCTGTCAAAGACGATCCGGTCTCCTCAGTCACATGGGGGACGTTGTGAGAAATAATAGAGCAGAATATGACACAATCCAAACTCACAAGATCAACTTGCCTGCGTTTTATCGAACTGGTTTAATCACTAATGCAAGAGATAAATAGAAATACTGTAAGACCCATTTTTTACAGCAAGGCTACAAACCGAATGCAGAGGTAATAATAGTAAGAAACTAATGACCTAAAGAAAAGGTGATTAATGAAGTGTAAAATAAATAATTACCCATTTTCTTTAATTATGCCATAGATATTTAATCTCTGGCTATTAATTATTGATGCTGAGGTTGGAACATCGCGTGGGTTGAAAGTAATTTAAAGGTATCTAGAGTTAGATATTAACAATGCTAATGATTCACTGACAGCTGAGTGAAAGTGTGCGTTTAGGAGGAGCAGAAAAAAATCAGTGCACACTTTTACACTCGAACAAGTGAACTAGACTTTCTAGATTAGAAATGTCAAATGTGTCTAATATGAGCTATGGATTTCTTATGCTTTAATGCTTTTCTGTCTGTAGATCAGATACGAAAAAACGAATGAGATGGATAAACAAATGCCAGTGCTTGAATGCTCATTAACCTTGACAAAGCCCCATTCTCAGAATGCTTATCCTCTGTTAGCATTTTCCATGATTGCATTATTGAGGTCGTTTATGAGGAGGTAGTGGATCCGGGACGCCCACACAGAAGGAATCGGCTCCTTATCTGACCTCATAGCAATTCCATGTTATTGTCTTTGTCCCGTACTTGATTACCTGCTGACAAATTGTAATTAATTGGATATTTAAACATGTTACAATGCAGAAGACTCTCACTATGTCCATATAGTGGCACAGTCATTAAGCAGCAGTTATTGTGTTTGCTTTATTTTAATTAGCAAGCTACTGAGAGTAAAAAAAAACATGGCTGCGGCTAGAGATTTGCTGGCTCTTTGTTAATGCAATATTCAAATAACTGATAAAATAAACACAGAAAAAAGGAAAAGTAAAAAGAAAGTGTGTGTGTGTGTGTGTGTGTGTGTGTGTGTGTGTGTGTGTGTGTGTGTGTGTGTGTGGCATGCACATCCATCACAGCAGGGCTGTATTTCCTTGGATGACGGCGGCCCCCAGAGATAACGGGAGGTGAACAAAGACATCGCTGGCTGCTGATTGGCTCGTTTAATCTCTGTCAGTGGTGGAGTCACAGGGTGCAAACACACTGATTTATATTCTGAATCAATCACACACACAGACACACAATGAGACATACAGGCCCTGAAAATGTCCTAACAAATAAGCAATTTTTAATTAATAACAGAAATAGACATTTCCCATCGACATAATAACACAACTCACGCAATTAGCATAAATTAGATAATAAATATGTTAAATTAACATAGAAACGATCAAGAAATGCCAATAATTGATTATTTAATTATTTATTATTTATGTCATCCCCTAAACAAACAAACAAACAAACAAACAAATAAATAAATAAAACAAATAAACAAACAAACAAACAAACAAACAAATAAATAAATAAATAAATAAATAAATAAATAAATAAATAAAATTGTAAATATACATTGTGAGTATCTATGTTTAAAAAGAAAACTATTTCAGAGTACTTTGTGCCTTTTAGTAGACCAGATTCAAAAGAAAAACCGTGGCAGCAGCTACTCACTACACACACACTACACAGCTCCCGTCTGGCTGCCAAGTGCAATTAACTGCCTGAGAACGACGCCTGCCAAAACCAGCAACACAGAACTGCTTCCTTAATATGCATTATTCCTACTGAAAAAAGAGACAAATCTGCTTAGAGTAAAAATACTGAAATTGTCAGAGCCAAGCTGACATCAAACACATGTACAGGTACACACACACACACACACATACACACACACACACATACACACATAATATGAGGACCGTATTCAGAGTTTAAAAACCTATGTGAATATTTATGCTGGGGGTTCTCCATATTCAGAGTCAGTTTACACAGGTGCTTAACTTGAATTTCTGGGAGGCCCATTCAGATTAAAATTACTCACGTGTGCTTAACGTCTGCAAGCTGCCAAATTTCTTTTTTGCATATTGGTCTAGTGACTTTTTTTTTTTTTTAGGATTCTTTTCAGCTGTGTCTAGACCAACTTTTAAGATAAAAAATAAAAAATAAAAAAAAGCAAAAACTGAGATTAAATTTCGAATTAGACAGCAAAAATTCATATAAACATCTGATTATAAACTAGCCTAATAGACATTCCGCACACCCTGTATTCAGAGCATCATATCGATATTTTGCCTGAGATCTGCCTCAGTTTTTCAGGACATGGATTCCAGAAGGTGTTGGAAACATTTCTTTGAAATTGTGGGCCGTGTTGAGATTATTGCATCACTCACATACTTGCTGAAAATTTGTCGTCTGCACTTTCATGCTGCGAATATCTCTTTTTACCACATGTCAAAGGTGTGCAATTGGATTGGTGACTGGCGAGGCCACTGGAGTACACCGAACTCATTGAGGGTACCAGTTTGAGATGACTTGAGCTTTGTGATATTAACATTCTGGAGGTATCAGGTGGGTAACCTGAAGGAAAAAAGAAAGGGTTTTACTTGTTCAGCAATGGTCAGATAGCTTGTGGAATTTAAACGATACTTGATTGGTGTTAAAGGTCTAATGTTTGCAAGGAAAACATTCCACATGCCAACACCACCACCACCACCAGCCTGAACTGACTGTATGGTTCTATGGCTTCATCCTGTTGATCAATTTTCATCCTAATCTTGAGCCTGTGCTCATTGTAGGTCTCAGGTTCCTGGTCTTGGTGGAAAGGAGTAAAACCCATTGTGGGCTTCTGAGGTTGTTGCCCAACCAGCTGGACATTCATCATGAACTCTGAGATTCTTTTCTGCTTAGCACGGCTGTAAAAAGTAATTATCGTAGACTTCCTGTCAGCTCTGGTCCTCCTCCTATAATCTCTTTGATTATTAAATAATTTCCACAACCAGTCAGTCTCATAAGCTGAAGCTTCGAATCATTATAATTGTGATTCTATCAACAAGTCTATAAATATAGCTTAATGTTAAGGTTTCCTTATCACAGTATGCATTTTACACATTTTACATGCATATTACACTATACATCCATGCAAGTACATCCCAATACACTTAACCATTTGAGTCAGTAAATGTATCTCTGAAATCAAAGCGGATTCTGGTCTCTGTAGAAGGTAAAAATAATCGATATTCTCCCAGTGAGTCAGTATCGAGAAGTAGTTACACACTTAAGACTTGAGGTGCTTTACACATCTGAAGTGGATCAATTATATGATGCATTATACAAGTTGAACAAGGTTGAATTAGTTCAGTATTTAATATGACAACCCTTATACACAACCTAATACACAACCCTTGCTGTGTATTAATGCATCGAGCTTAGGGATGGACTCACTGTTGAATATAGCATGGCATTTGAGAGTAAAATCCTTCCACAGGACTATGTTTGGATGATGGATCAATATCAGTATGGTTGTGGCACTGTTAAGGTATTGACATACTGCGGTTTTATATGATTCTGCAGTGTAACCTGGATAGATACAGCATAATTTATTTATACAATATACATATTTACACCTAGTAGTGTAGTGATATGACAGACTCACATGAGTATAGAGGCATAGAATAGTTTCATAGGAGTATTGTGACATGTCATAGACACATAGTAGTACAGAGGCATGGCATAGACACATAGTAGTACAGAGGCATGGCATAGACACATAGGAGTATAGTGACATGGCATAGTTACATAGGAATCTAGTGACATGGCATAGACACATAGGAGTATAGTGACATGGCATAGACACATATGAGTATAGTGACATGGCATAGACACATAGGTGTATAGTGACATGGCATAGACACATAGGAGTATAGTGACATGGCATAGACACATAGGTGTATAGTGACATGGCATAGACACATAGGAGTATAGTGACATGGCATAGACACATAGGAGTATAGTGACATGGCATAGACACATAGGTGTATAGTGACATTTTATAGGCACATAGGAGTATAGTGACATGGCATAGACACATAGGAGTATAGTGACATGGCATAGACACATAGTGGTATAGTAACATGGCATAGACACATAGGAGTATAGTGACATGGCATAGACACATAGTGGTATAGTAACATGGCATAGACACATAGGAGTATAGTGACATGGCATAGACACATAGTGGTATAGTAACATGGCATAGACACATAGGAGTATAGTGACATGGCATAGTTACATAGGAATCTAGTGACATGGCATAGACACATAGTGGTATAGTAACATGGCATAGACACATAGGAGTATAGTGACATGGCATAGTTACATAGGAATCTAGTGACATGGCATAGACACATAGTGGTATAGTAACATGGCATAGACACATAGGAGTATAGTGACATGGCATAGTTACATAGGAATCTAGTGACATGGCATAGACACATAGGAGTATAGTGACATGGCATAGTTACATAGGAATCTAGTGACATGGCATAGACACATAGGAGTATAGTGACATGGCATAGACACATAGGAGTATAGTGACATGGCATAGACACATAGGAGTAAAGTGACATGGCATAGACACATAGGAGTATAGTGACATTTTATAGGCACATAGGAGTATAGTGACATTTTATAGGCACATAGGAGTATAGTGACATGGCATAGACGCATAGGAGTATAGTGACATGGCCTAGACGCATAAGAGTATAGTGACATGGCATAGACACATAGGAGTATAGTGACATGACATAGACACATAGGAGTATAGTGACATGACATAGGCACATAGGAGTATAGTGACATTTTATAGACACATAGGAGTATAGTGACATTTTATAGACACATAGGAGTATAGTGACATGGCATAGACACATAGGAGTATAGTGACATGGCCTAGACACATAGGAGTAAAGTGACATGGCATAGACACATAGGAGTATAGTGACATGGCATAGACACATAGGAGTATAGTGACATGGCCTAGACACATAGGAGTAAAGTGACATGGCATAGACACATAGGAGTATAGTGACATGGCATAGACACATAGGAGTATAGTGACATGGCATAGACACATAAGAGTATAGTGACATGGCCTAGACACATAGGAGTATAGTGACATGGCATAGACACATAGGAGTAAAGTGACATGGCATAGACACATAGGAGTATAGTGACATGGCATAGACACATAGGAGTATAGTGACATGGCCTAGACACATAAGAGTATAGTGACATGGTATAGACACATAGGAGTAAAGTGACATGGCATAGACACATAGGAGTATAGTGACATTTTATAGGCACATAGGAGTATAGTGACATTTTATAGACACATAGAAGTATAGTGACATGGCCTAGACACATAAGAGTATAGTGACATGGCATAGACACATAGGAGTATAGTGACATGGCCTAGACACATAAGAGTATAGTGACATGGCATAGACACATAGGAGTATAGTGACATGGCCTAGACACATAAGAGTATAGTGACATGGCATAGACACATAGGAGTATAGTGACATGGCCTAGACACATAAGAGTATAGTGACATGGCATAGACACATAAGAGTATAGTGACATGGCATAGACACATAGGAGTATAGTGACATGGCATAGACAGATAGGAGTATAGTGACATGGCATAGACACATAGGAGTATAGTGACATGACATAGACACATAGGAGTATAGTGACATGACATAGACACATAGGAACCGCCAGTAGATGAAAGACATAGAAAGAGAAATAAATTCAGAGCTAATTTATCAGATCCCATTCATTCTTATTCAAAAGTGGAAAATAAGAGCTAATGACTTGTCTGTTGTCCTATGCAGTAAGTGTAAAATACTCATATTCCGATATTCCATTTAATTTCAGAAGTGTTTATCATGATGTTACTCTAAAATCCTTTTATTTGCATAAACATTCACTGACTCGGCCTTGAAAGTCATTATGTGACTTTTAATTAAATGATTTCTGTCAAATAAATAACAATAAGAAAGCATACAGTGCTCGCTTCAGATATGAGGCAGGTTCCTCTATACAATAGTGCGGTAAATACTATATATTTATTGCATAACTGATTGTTGCTCTTGGTCAATTGTTCTGTTTAATGAATAAATAATCAATATATGAAATTATTCTAATGGAATAAATTTGTCCCGTCGACAGCGTTCTCGCTGTGAGTGGAGACATGTGGCGTCTGGCACCATGCCAGTTTTGTGTTTTTCTCTCTCGGGCTCTGCATGGCTTTGACATTTTTTCTTTCTTTTTTTTTGTTTTCGTTCTTGTTTTAATTAATCGGCTTGAGCAGCTTAAATCATGAATTGAATGTCCTCTTTTTAATTCGGCTGTTTTTAATGCACTTGTGACTAAGTTTGACAGAGATTCATGTTCATTCCATGGCATCATGTGTGCCCTTGATCCCCCCGTCCCCTCTCAAACTGAGATGTGCATCTGTTTGCCAGACACACACACACACACACACACACACACACACACACACACACAAAACACACCCCTCCTGTACATACTTCATTTATTGGCTCGCACATTCACTGTCAGAACACACACACACCTTGCTTTGCCACCTTTCCTTACTGTTAGAGTGAGACAGATGCCACAGCCGTGAGGCAGCGCAAGACGCACACTTCAGACAGGAGTGTGACACACTCGGAATAAATTAGCGCACTGGATGAGGGGAGCACTATGGAAAAGCGAAGGAGCCAATCAGACGCTTCAGTCCCCCCCTCCGCTCAGCAGGGGGCCGGGCGCTCGGCTGTTGCTGGAACGAGCAGAAATTTTGGCTTAGCAACATTCTGACCAATCAAATTCCACAAACAACAGCAGGGTGAAAATAACTTTAACGTTCTGTATGTCAAGGAAATGAAGAATGTGCTCTAAAAAAAGCACGCCGTTGCCAGGTTTTTTGGGCTGCCAGCGTGGGTGTGCAGGGCAGACACAGACACCCAGACTCTGTCTGAACACACTTCCTTTGTTTCTAACCCCTCTCTGTGCTAGATAAACCAAGTGTGTGTTTATAAAAATTGGACTTAACCATGATTATTTCTCCCACCTACATTTTTTTTTAAATCCACTCCTCCTTCTGCCATGTACATGTGTGTTTTTGTTGGATAGGACTGGATGTATAATGGAGTTCCCATCCATCTGTTTCAGTCTAATGTGAAAAAATACAGAAAGTACAATACGCAGCTAAACAAAGATTGAAATAAGTGGGGGGGAAAAAAGCATATTGCTAAAGAAAAAAAAAAAAAACAGAAGAGAAGATAGAGGTGGGCGTTTATGGTGTCTTCATGACTCACATGCTCTCCGTGACTGCGTTTGACTGATGCTCTTTGGCGACATCATTTAGTGGTGTAACTAAATCTAAACAGATATAAATACAGATTTATATAGGAGGCATAAAAAGTGTGATCCCAAGGAATGCAGCAAGAAAGTTTTAGAACAAACAAAGGTCAGTATTCATTCATTCATTCATTCATTTCTTAGTAACTGCCTGGTCGAGGTCACAATGCTCACAAGCTACGGGTTTATTTATATTTAGAGAAACTTAAAATGTAATTTGTTAGAACATATCACAGATAGGTACAGACAAAAAAAAAGGGAGTCAACCGGATATTAATAAAAACCTTCCTGTATACATTGCTATCTAGGACCAAGCAACTGTCAGAGCCAGCATTCACACATCATACTGACAGTGCTTCATACTGACAGATTTCTAGATCTCTCGTTAAGTGTTTTCCAGTTTTTCTGGAAGGCTTCTGGATTAGGCCACGCCCACCTCAGGTTTATTCTGAATACAGATGCTAAACAGATAGTAGTGTTGGGCTCCATGTCTAGTGTCGTATTGTTGCTCATTTTTAGAATATTCACACACAATGATTAGCTTGTGTGTGAATATTATAGCATGAGACATTAAGGATAAAATTGTGCCTCACGACTGTGTGTATGAGTGTGTGTGTGTGTGTGTGTGTGTGTGTGAGGAGTGTGAGCCTGTGTGACAGCTCTAACCTTTTCAGTATGCTGAGTGGTGCAGGACCTGCAGCCCGGAGCACACGCACCCTTGTCATCTCGTGATATGAGAACACGAGGTCAGACTGTTAGCTGTCCGTGTCGGGGCTAAGCTAAAGCAGCCACAAATAATTTAATACCACACATCATCGACATAACTCCATCCGCTTAGCCGTGTCTCCTCCTCTCTCTCACCTCTATCTCTTCCTGACTTTCCTCTAAATGATGTCTCGTCCTCTTTCTCTTTACATCTCTAGGCAATTATCGAGACTAGCTCTTAAACAGGGATAATTGCCTTTGTTGTGTTCCGTTCCCATTTCGGTGTCAGCGGTGACAGTTACCACGGCCACCGTTGAGCCGTTGCCATGGTTAGAAGACTCTCCATTAGGCTGTGTTCAAATCATAGAAGTGTTCGGCACCCATTAAGAGAATATGAGCAGTGTAATGAGTGCAAAAGAAAAGAGCTCGTTAAGGGGTACACACTCTGATTCCAGAAGCTTCCACCACTTGTTTAATGGCCAGTGCTACTATATGAAATAATACATAACCCAAAAGGATGATGTTCCACATTACATGTACACTTTCTCTTTCTCTCTCTCAGCTGTCAGTCTTTGTGTTAGTGGTCTATAAGAACCTGGATGACTGACCCTAGACTTTTTGAAGTCATCACATCCCTGGTGTGACAGCATTACATTTTGCAGCACTGTCTAGAGAGCAATTTGTGAGGAAAGGCTATTTTATCTTAGGCTCTTTTAAGTTTCACTGTAACTTCAAGCAATCTGAAAGTCCTTTTGAAGAAGTCTCCTTGGCTTACAACAGCCACTTTGACTCAAAATGTGATGGGTCATTGTGCGAACTCTTGACATTGTGACTGTTGATTTTCTTTTACAGATGAGCTCAGTTTTTTGGGGGGGAAAAATGATGTACTGTCAGAATAATAGACTCATATGGAATTGAATTAATGGATGAATTTAATGGAGTTCAGATGGTTATAATAGGTAGACTATTAGCAGTGATATTTCTTGTAGATTTGAATATCATGCTAGCTTTGTGCAAGGTCCTCACTCACCTACTCACTCACTCATTTTCTACCGCTTATCCGAACTATTCTCGGGTCACGGGGAGCCTGTGCCTATCTCAGGCGTCATAGGGCATCAAGGCAGGATACACCCTGGACGGAGTGCCAACCCATCGCAGGGCACACACACACTCATTCACTCACGCAATCACACACTACAGACAATTTTCCAGAGATGCCAATCAACCTACCATGCATGTCTTTGGACCGGGGGAGGAAACCGGAGTACCCGGAGGAAACCCCCGAGGCACGGGGAGAACATGCAAACATGCAAATGCAAGGTGGAGGCAGGAATCGAACCCCAACCCTGGAGGTGTGAGGCGAACATGCTAACCACTAAGCCACCGTGCCCCCCTGTGCAAGATCCTGTTCATGTCAAATCATTTGAGAAACGAAAAAGATTCCCAAGTCCAGAATGATGTACAGCAAACATTATAATGCTTAATAAAAGACTTTATAATGGCTCAAAAGTATAGTTACTGTTCCTTGTATAACTCCTTTTATAATTCCTTGTATAATGCTAAGCAAAATAATGTATTAAAATATCCATTCATAAAAACTTACTTACCAACATGCTGCTCTAACTACTAATGAGGCATTATACAGGCTTCTTTTAGGCATTATAAGGTTTATACTGTGAATACAGGTTTCTTTAGAAGTTTAACAAATATTGAGTACATTGTAATGGCTCATAATAGCATCTGACAGCTTATAAAGACATATAAGCATATATATATATATATTATGTGGTCATGTGTTCTGCTACAAAATCCATTAATACATCATCCTCAGCAAAGCTATAATGCATTATAACCTCCGAATCATAGACTATAACAGAGCTGGGGTGATGATGCAGTACAGATCGGTATGTCTGTACAGAGATATTAGAATACAGTCAGTGAGACGCTATATACGAATGACTAATAAGCTTAATTGAATTTTATTTCATTTTACTTTTAAATTCTAATTTGACGCTAATTTTATTTTGAATCATTTTTTTAAAACACAGACAAAAATGGTAAAAGTTTCCCTGCCTGGGACATAGTGTTTGATTGTGTATGTGACTAATAAAGTTTAAATTTGAATGAATTCTTTATAAAGAACATGTTTTGCATGTCATGTAGCTGTAAGTATTTTCAAAGGTTTATGACATGCATTACAAGGTATTATAAGAAAAGATGAGTAAACAAATGTGGATGTGCTGTTAGAGAAAGATACTCATCACCCTGAAGTTGATTCTTTTGTGTCTTATACATATACATATATACATACATATATATTAGGGATGAGCGAGTACAGCATTATCTGTATCTGCATCTGTATCTGTTAACCATATGAATTATCTGTATCTGTATCTGCACTCGGAGTGGGTGGGGCCTAACCCGGATGTAGGCGGGGCCTGTCTTGAAATGGGCGGGGCTTTAACCTGTAATAATTAATTTGTAATATTTATAACACTAGCTTACTACCTTTATGTTTTTATGAAATACAGCAAAAACGTCTCAGACACTCGGTGTCTGGTTACTGGTTAGAGACAGCTGAAGGTTTAAAAAAGAAAAAAAATCTCCGACAGGCAGAGACGCAATGCGAGTCGTATTCTACCAAGCAAGCACCACGTCTGAACGAACCCACGTTTACCAGAACTCTACTGGTTAGTAAGTACGTATTATTACGTTACAACCCGAAGTAAAAAGCTGAAGAAACCCTAAACGTTAACAGAAAAGACCCGCGAACCCGAGTGACTGAGGGAGAGACAGAGAGCTGTTCTGTGTGTGACTGTGAGTGAGCAGAGCGAGACACAGCAACACAATACATCTGTATGTGTGTAGGGGAGAGGCGCTGTGACTAGCCTATCACTGTAGGGAAGGGGCGCTGTGACTAGCCTATCACTGAAGGGGAGGGGCGCTGTGACTAGCCTATCACTGTAGGGAAGGGGCGCTGTGACTAGCCTATCACTGAAGGGGAGGGGCGCTGTGACTAGCCTATCACAGAACGCTGACACAATCAGCTACCCAATGATGATTTTCATTCAATCCGAGCACAGATATTGACTCGTATTACTCGTATAATAATCGTACTCGGCAGAAGTGTTTTATCCGTACCGGATACTCGTTTCAGCCGAGTATCCGGCTCATCTCTAATATATATATACATATATAACACAATTTTGCCAATCCTAAGAGTTCTTTATATATTAAAGAACATGAACACAGAAAAAAAAAAAATAAAAATAAATTTCTAGTTACATGTAAGTCACGGAACATCCGAAAAACAAGAAAACGTCATCTGTTTTAGATAAAAAGAGAAAATATGAGATGTAAAATTATTAATTCCCTCTAGGAGAAATTCAGGATAGAAAACTTCATATCAACACTTACACACATTTATAAATCCCTTCATATCGAACCATGTTACTATAGAAACAATAACGTATGAAAGCAGTCGCCTTCGTATAAACCGGTGATTTGCCTTGCACCTGAAATTTTAGTCATAATATAAATCAGCACCGTCTGACCAAGGTACAAATTAGCTTTATTGCCTAATAAAATACAGGGTTGATAGGAAACATTCAGAATATTGAGAATGTGTTGTATTAAGGTTGTTATATATATATATATATATATATATATATATATATATATATATATATATATATATATATATATATATATATATATATATATACTTTCTATGGTCTTGGTTGTATCACTTGGACACTTGCTTTTTGTGTATTTTGATATTTTATGTGGCTAAATAAAAAAAAAGATAGGAATTCTCACTTCTTCTTTATATTTTTGTGAATTGCACCCAAAGTGAAGGCCATGTAGTATTTTCAAAGACTGAATTGGCATATTGTCATGTTGTAATATGTGAAAATCTAGAACATATTGAAGGTCAGTCATGTGTCTTTCTGTCTTTCTGAGCACTTAAGCAATTTCTCTTCCGTTTCAGACGTGCGCCATGTGCACCTCAGGCATTCATACTACAGCTCTTTGGCACAGTAACATCCTCCAGGCTGTTTTTTTTTTATTCTGCTTCCCCCCCAGACCCGCTGTGCGCCTCTCTCACTGTATTTGTGTGCTGGCTGTAATGAGAGAAATTACTATAGAGGTGCTAGAGCCCCACTCCTTCACTTTAGCCCCCAGCTCTAATAACAGGCCTCTGATTGCTTCCCTTGTCCTCAGGAGAGAGAGGCAGAGTGAGCATGAGGCAGAAAGAGAGAGGAAGAGAAAAAAAAACGCAGTGAGAGAAATGGCGGGTGGCTACGGTAGCAGCTCTATAACAATAACCCTTCTTCTCCAACGGGATTTATTAATACAGTGCAAGATTGACACCTGAATATGATTTCATCCCACAGATCCATACAAAGCTCTCATGGCGCTCTGGGCGCTGCTCCCCTCATTAGTAGCCTATCTGCCAATGAACTTCGACAGCAAACCCTCCTATAAATCAATGTCCGCATTTCAATGGAGGAAGAGCAGCGTAGGGGAAAAAAAAGGTCTAGCAGGAAGATTGTACTCCAGGAGGGAGATGAGAAAAACTCATCCGGCTCGAAAGCGAACAGCATGTGTCTTTCCTTCTCAACATTGTCTGTGTTCCTGTTGAACTCGCAGCTTCAACCCTGATGACCTGAGAGCATGCACTAATGTCGCTTCTTGGTTCATGTGAAACTATCATTGTAGTGCTAGTAAAATATGATCAGAAAAAGACACTGGTCTTTGTAGCTGTATGGAATGTAAACTGAAGACAAAAATACTAGTCGGTGTCTAGCATACAGGTTTCTGTGGATATTACATAAACATTAGTATGATTTAAAGACTCGATTCAAAATTGTTAGGATGGAGCTACGATCTGATCTCACTCACTCATTTTCTACCGCTTATCCGAACTACCTCGGCTCACGGGGAGCCTGTGCCTATCTCAGGCGTCATCGGGCATCAAGGCAGGATACACCCTGGACGGAGTGCCAACCCATCGCAACCCACACACAAGGCGGAGGCGGGAATCGAACCCCTGACCCTGGAGGTGTGAGGCAAACGTGCTAACTACTAAGCCACCGTGCCCCCCTACAATCTGATCTGATGTTATGAAAATGACTCAAAACCTCATAGTCAATTAGAATGAAACATTATCTAATGTTTGCAGTCCTCAGCAGTCCTGTGTGCGTCGTCGCCTCAGCTCTGGTCTTCCGTTGTTGTAGATCGTCCACATGCATTCTGAGATACTTTTCTGCTCAACACTGCTGTAAAGAGTGGTTATTCAGTTTAGTCGGTCTGTCGTTCTCCTCACACCTTTCCCATTAAAAAGATGTGGTTTTTTTTCCTCAACCTGAAAGACTATTGAGTGTAAAAACGAACAATTTCTAAAAAGAACCATTCTCAAACTGCCTCAACAACCATGTGAAATTCACTGAGATCAAATGGTTTGCTGATTCTGCTGATTGAGTTGGATATGAACTGAAAGTCTTAGACTGACCTGTCTCCTGACCTTTACCTGCATGATCTTATGGCAGTGTCAGGAAAGCCACACAAAAGCTGTTCTCAAAGTCAATACTGGTCAACTTTTACTCAGCCTCCACAGAGAGCATCCTCATCACCTCCATCTCCATCTGGTTCCCATCTGCCTCTGCCCTTTCCAAGTCCAGACTACGTGTCATTCATTCTGCTGAGAGGATCATCGGTCACACGTTTCCATGTTGCTTCCCTGTAGCTGTTAATGGGTGATTTTTTTGTTTGTTTTTGTTTTATACAAGACTAAGACTTCCTACTAAGATAAATTCCTGTATGTAAATCAAAGGCTATTAAAGAGATTCTGATTCTTTATTGCACTGCTGCCACATTATTAGCTAATTGGTTACTTAATAAATCAAAACAAATTATTTTACGCAAATAAATTAAGGGAAAAAAAAACACGTATAACATGTAACCATCTGTAAGCTTCGTTTTGTTTTGTTTAGCTTATTGCTAGCTTTAGCTTCATTATTATTTCTTTATCTTTCGCTAATTAGTACAGGACTTTTAACTGCTGTTGTAGATGATCTTCGGATCTCCAGATGTTTTGAGCTTTCAAAAAATAGCAGCAAAAAAAAAAAAAAAAAAAAAGCTGGATGCTGTAAATGTTTTCCTGCTGTTGTTTTGTGCTCATCCCAGGACTCTAATGCTGCCTTTACATGCTATTGGAAATGTCGTAAATATGAGTTTCCCATCCGAAATGGTTGATTCCTAATCTTTCATGTTTCATAAACGACAGGATTTGTTTAGATCATTTTTCAAATTTCAACTACTTGTTACTTCTTGCCATTGTGTTGAGCACCTGTGCTATGCAGGTTGTACATATTTACACCATAAAAATTGCTTATATTTAAATACAATTCCATTATTTGTTACTATGTCAAAATAAAAGTCAAAGAAACAAATACGTAGGAATGAAGCAAACAACATGTTTCAGGTTCCTTCCATGAACAAAGCACGTGAACACGAGCTAGTGGTAATTACCACTTCAGAAGAGGGGGATAGGGTAATTTTGATGGCACATGAAAACAGCATTAATCACAATATACTCACACTGAATATCGTTTTGGGTTTAACGAGCACATTAGGGACCTATATCGGGATATCAATAACATATCTATGTGGCACTGTTTATTATTAAACATGCTATTCAAATAAAATTGATTTGAATTGAATAGTAATAATGACAATAATTATAATTATAATAATAATCATACTAATCCAGCCTTTGGGGTAAATTGTGAGCAGGGCTTTACAGCTCTGTCATTGTAACTCATAATTTGTAAGGAGTTGAACAGTCATCTATGTAACCATTACCATCCATCTCTTCAGTGACCAGCAATTCCCCCCTCTACCCTCACCTCTTTTTCTGATAATGACTGAGAACATCAAGCCTTGGGCCATATGGCGGCATATGTGTGTGTCAATGTGGCCTCTCACTCACAGATTGAGCGCAGCGGTCACATTTACACGATGTCACCCCAGATGTCGGTCACATGTAGCCCGAGTCCCCTCAGCATCAGGAGCAGCAGCTGGGGAGGGAATTTATCAACATGTCTGCCTCCCATACCCCATAAAATAAACCCAAAAAAACAAAAACACTTCACATAACACACACGGCTCTCCGAGGGCAGAAGGTGCGATTGAATCAAGAGTAAAAGTGAACTTCTTTTTTTTTGATGATGATGATGATGATGATGATGATGATGATGATGATGATGATGATATTGCTACTTTCAGGTCAAACTACAAATGTGATCAGAAACAACCAACCAACCAACCAACATAATAAACAACAAACAAACATTCAAAAATAGATTATAGCAAAGGTATTATTTTTCATATATCTAACAAACAAAAAAATATATATTGCTATCTTCAGACAAAAAACTACAAATGCAATTTGAAACAACCAACCAACCAAACAACCAACCTAACAAACAAACAACCAAACAAACAAAAAACAAACAGGCATCCAACCAAACAAACAAAAAACAAACAGGCATTCAACCAAACAAACAAAAAACAAACAGGCATCCAACCAACCAAACAAAAAACAAACAGGCAACCAATCAACCAAAAAAGCAAACAAATCATATTGTTATTTTAAGCCAAAACAACTACAAATTTAATTGGAAACAACCAAACAAACAAACAAACAAATGATTTTGATACTTTCAGGCCAAAACAACTACAAATGTGAATGGAAACAACCAACCAACCAACTGAACACACAAACAACAAACAAACATTCAAAAATAGATTATAGCAAAGGTATTATTCATAATTCTACAAAAACAAGATTTTTTTTTTTCAAAAAAAAAAGAATTGCCAAAACAACTACAAATGTGAATGGAAACAACCAAACAAACAACCAACCAAACAAAAAACAAACAAACAAACAAACAAACCAACAAATGAACAAATAATATTGCTTTTAAACCAAAACAACCAAAATGTGATTGAAAAACAAACAAAATACAAAACAAGCAAACAAAAATTCGAAGGTATTATCTCTTTTTTAAACAAACAAACATACAAACAAACAAACAAACAAACACACACACACACACACACACACACACACACACACGCACGCACACACAACTACTTTCAAGCCAAAACAACCAGAAATGTGATTGGGAAAGGGAACCAAACAAACAAACGAAACAAACTGAATTATTGTTGTTCTATAAATAAATGATGCTGCAGCCACTGATAAACAACAAAATACCAATTAAAGACAAAGAAAAAACAAAACTATTTTCATATAAAGGTAGTGCGTGATTTTCAGTTTGCTTAAGTAGTTGGTTGCACAAAAATGTTTTAAAGCAAATAAATGGAATTGAAACTAATCAAATCACAAACTAAGGCTGGAGAAAGTGTGTCTGTGATGTACAGAAAGATTTCTGTAGTGAGATACAACATAGTGCAAAGTTCAGGAGAGGGAAATGGGGATTAGGGATTAGTGTGGTTAGTGCAGAAAATGTGTGTGATCCACTGAGAAAAAAAAAGAAAGCAATGTTTACTTAATTATAATCATATTCGCTTTAGCTTTCCTAAAGTTATGGACACCAGAATGTATGATTTAAATGAGAAAATCCTATTTAATAAATGACTGTATGAAGCTGAACGCCATCTAAATATACAATGTAGATGTTCATCATTCCCTCGATTATTTTCAGTTAAATAGCCTTAATTGGTTTTGTCTCTTAAGACTTTTCTGCTAACAAAAAAAAAAACAATTACTAAAATCCTTATGTGTTAATGTCTGTGCTGATTTCAGTCATTAAGAGCAGCGTATTTTTGACTGATGCTAATGAAGAGTGACAGAATTCACGTTGCGTGATGTTCCACAGACTCGTATTTAATCTTCCATCTGAAGACGCTGAAATAAAAGCGGTCCTCGGTACATGCAGACGTTTAGTCTTAGTTGTGAAGAAACAGTTCTTGTTTGATTCGGCTCATGTGCAGGTGAGGAAAGAAATGTTTTTGACGTGTGCCGAGATGACGGCCTTTGCGGCGGGATGAAAGGGAGGAGAGACCGAATGTGCCCTCTTATCGAACAGAACCACACACAAACCGAGCTTCTTTATATTGTGTTCCATTTCCTCTTTCATCCGTCTGTGAGCTTGGCTTGGATTACTCCATTACCTCAGGGCAGACTGAATCTGTGTGTATGTGTGTGTGTATGTGTGTCTGAGAGACGGCTCTAATTTAATAGGATTTGGTACTCGTACAGTTTGGGCCTCCCTCCTCGGCTGCATGATTAGTTATCTTTAGAGAAGCACCCGGCTGAAAGTGACTAGACAAACAAGCCTTCCTTCTCTGCCAGTTCATGACGCTGCTTTATTTGCGTTAAGTATTAATTTTGTTGAAAACTTTTCAGGCTAATAGCTGATAATGCTTTGGCAACAGAGAGCAGAAACTGATAGCATCACTAAACAGTCTTACTGTTTGCTCATAATTATTTTCTCCCTTTTTGGCTTTTAGCAAATGTAGATCGTGTAAATGGAGTGTGTTTGTTATTCATTAGAATCAGAGGCGCTTTTTGAACGTTCTTTTTGCTCGGTGCTATTTACAGATTTAAACACACACACCGATAGGGCACATTTGGGTAAGCTGATGGGTTTTAGTTTCCAGCTTTTCACCTCCTCCTCCTCCTCCTCCTCCTCTTCGTCCTCACTTTGCTGGTTGTTTTGTTCAGTTATAAATCTCTCGCTGACCCAGGACTGATTTCCACTGAGGACATTCTAGTGATTGAGCTCTGATATTAATTTTTATTGTCTTCAACATAAACACGCTATCATGGTCAGCGTCGCGGTAGATCCGGAAGATCCCGAGTGCCAGTGTGAGGCAGGAATATGCTCTGGGACTTCAAATAAGAAAGAATGTCATGTTTTTGGTCAGTTGTGTGACATCATCTTTGTGAAAGGAACATAAATAGCATTGTAATAGTAACAAGATCTCGATGTCGATCCTAATTTGTCCTTTCTGTGGAATGCTCAAATCTGATTGGTCAGAAGGTGTTGATTCATTTTCTCTGACAGCAGACTGTCATTTTCTCTGAATAATTCGAATCAAAGTTTATTTTGTTTTGTTTTTTGATTTCTATAGTAACAACATGTTCACAGGAACATGATCTAATCCTAATAATAAACCATTTAATAATCATATCATGCTATTTAAGGAATAAATCAAACACTCAGTACTGTGTTTTCTTTCCATAAGCATGACATCCTTTACTAATAAATAAAACATTGTAGTTGGTGTAGTATAAGAGGAATAAAGCACTACAATGGCGTACAGTGGTTCTTAATGAACACACCCTAGAACTCTTTTACTTTACTTTACTTCTCAGGCCCTGATCAATAAAACGTGCAAATTTGATCACACCTGCAAGCTGGCTGTAAGACAACGCAGGTTGTGTAGAGTATTTAACCTGTCAAATGAGCTAAATGACATTCTAAATGACTGTTTAAAGTGATTGTCTTAATGAACAGCTTATTCAGGGTGCAAATGAATAGAACAAAAAAAAAAGCCTAATTATTCCATTTGAAGTGAGAATATATCTTTTCTTTCTTTCTTTCTTTTTTCTTTCTATGTCTTCTTATATTATGTACAAAACAATTTAGGTACAAAAAAGGCATGAATGTAAAATGAATATGGTACACTGTCAGTTTCTACAAAAAAATAAAGTTAATAAATGTACATACTCTATTTCTATTTAATGCCTCTAACTATTTTTTTAGTTTACATATGTGACTATAGTCGTGTTTTAAAATATAGTATTTGCTTTGCCTGTTTTTTTCAGCGTATTATAATGCATTTGTGTGGCAATGATCACTCATCACTTTTAGATGATTTGGCATCCTCACTATGGCTTTCTTAGAACATAGAAAACACACACACACACACACACACACACACACACACACATACTATCAGATGACACATTAGTCTCTTTATCTGGGATTCTATTATATCATGTCTGGTCTGTTTGTGCTGCAGCTTCTTAACGTTGTGTGTTGATCCCTAAAAGCACGAGGTTGGAGTTCAAAATATTCTCATGCTTGAACTGATCTCAAAGTAAATTTATCTGTCTACTCTGTATTTTTACTGTTTTGCATGGCGCTGCATGCTGCTGACCTTTTCTCGAAACATACGACTGGGATTAATAGATCACTAACAGTGCAGAATTTGCTTGCTTTCAGATGAGAAACAAGACGTTTGGATTGGACGGTTGCCAGGTTTGTGAATATGGAGTAAAGATCAGGTTGGTAAAAACTTGAACATCCCCCCAGGATTTTTTTTTCCATCTTACTTCTTAAATCTTAAATCTTGTGTCCTGTGTTTACATTATAATCTTCACTTCTTTTAAACGTCTTCTTGAGTCGTTATCTTTTAAAAAAATATGTTAAAAAGAAGAAAAAATAAAAAGGCTGTTATACAGTATATCACTTTTAAATCTAAGACTCTGAACTTTTCCCAAAGACTCGACAGGACAGTTATTTAACTTGCTGTGAACACAAGCATTTTTCTTCCTCACTGGCCTCAATATGACCTGACGGTATCCTCTGGTTTTCCTCTACATCTGAAAAGATCATTTCCCCACGGTGGAGATGTGCTTTTCCTCTCCACTGCCTCACATCTAAAAGCGCTCATCATGCCTCAGTCCCGCCTGCTCTTCACTCTTCAATCACTCTCGTGCTCATATATCTCTATACTGTTCAACATCAGAGACACGTGTGTCAAAGGTGTTCCGCAAAATCTTCTTTATTTCTCAGTTATTTCCCCCGTCTTCCGTCTTTTGTCTTAGGAGGAGGAGTGAAAGTGGCTTTGCTCGGTGGAAGAGAGGGCCAGACGCCGTGGCACACTTCTAGGGCACAGACGGCCTCTTCCCTGCCAGCCTCGTCTGGCGTGAGCGTGCCAAGAGATGACTCATGCTCATGAGTGTGAGGACATGGCGTCTGGAAAGACGACGGGAGGACCGGAGACCTGACAGACACGCAGCATCTCTGCTAGCAATCTGCCAGCTACAGATACACACCATGTTACAGCACGAGTACCGTTTCAAACTTCTCTCCACTTCTCCAGAGTTTAGAAGTTTAATTCTCCTCAGACAAAAAAAAAAAAAAATCATCATCATTTCTATGTAAATTGTATTCCTACATTTGTAGAACTGTGCTTCAAATATTTTAGGTTAGTAATGACTTTTCTAAACAACGACTCGTTAAGTTTTAATTACATGCAGTAAATAATATCTTGATATAAATGCACATCTGTAGCTGAGAACATGAGTGATGTAGCTGAGGCTGAGGATCTGGTGGCAGAACTGACATTGCATTTGATGCCTCTGAGGATTTCTCAGTGTTTTTCGGTGTTTTCAGGAGCTTTAAATGCAGAGACAAGATTCAAATGATATAGTTCATATAAAAAAGAAGAAAATAGTTTATAGCAAACAATTACAAAAACGCACACTCAAATACACACACAATCACATTCTAATACACACACTCAAATACACACACAATCACATTCTAATACACACACTCAAATACACACACACACTCACATTCTAATACACACACTCAAATACACACACACTCACATTCTAATACACACACTCAAATACACACACACTCACATTCTAATACACACACTCAAATACACACACTCACATTCTAATACACACACTCAAATACACACACTCACATTCTAATACACACACAAATACACACACATTCACATTCTAATACACACACTCACATTCTAATACACACACTCAAATACACACACACACTCACATTCTAATACACACACTCATTCTAATACACACACTCAAATACACACACACTCACATTCTAATACACACACTCAAATACACACACACTCACATTCTAATACACACACTCAAATACACACACACTCACATTCTAATACACACACTCAAATACACACACACTCACATTCTAATACACACACTCAAATACACACACTCACATTCTAATACACACACAAATACACACACACTCACATTCTAATACACACACTCACATTCTAATACACACACTCAAATACACACACACACTCACATTCTAATACACACACTCATTCTAATACACACACTCAAATACACACACACTCACATTCTAATACACACACTCAAATACACACACACACTCACATTCTAATACACACACTCAAATACACACACACACTCACATTCTAATACACACACTCAAATACACACACACTCAAATTCTAATACACACACTTAAATACACACACTCCCATTCTAATACACACACACACTCAAATACACACACTCACATTCTAATACACACACTCAAATACACACACACTCACATTTTAATACACACACTCAAATACACACACACTCACATTCTAATACACACACTCAAACACACACACACACTCACATTCTAATACACACACTCAAATACACACACACTCACATTCTAATACACACACTCAAATACACACACACACTCACATTCTAATACACACACTCAAATACACACACACTCACATTCTAATACACACACTCAAATACACACACACTCACATTCTAATACACACACTCAAATACACACACACACTCACATTCTAATACACACACTCAAATACACACACTCACATTCTAATACACACACTCAAATACACACACTCACATTCTAATACACACACTCAAATACACACTCACTCACATTCTAATACAAACACTCAAATACACACACACTCACATTCTAATACACACACTTATTCTAATACACACACTCAAATACACACACACTCACATTCTAATACACACACTCAAATACACACACACACTCACATTCTAATACACACACTCAAATACACACACACTCACATTCTAATACACACACTCAAATACATACACTCACATTCTAATACACACACAAATACACACACACTCACATTCTAATACACACACTCAAATACACACACACTCACATTCTAATACACACACTCAAATACACACACACACTCAAATTCTAATACACACACTTAAATACACACACACTCCCATTCTAATACACACACACACTCAAATACACACACACTCACATTCTAATACACACACTCAAATACACACACACACTCACATTCTAATACACACACTCAAATACACACACACACTCACATTCTAATACACACACTCAAATACACACACTCACATTCTAATACACACACACTCAAATACACACTCACTCACATTCTAATACAAACACTCAAATACACACACACTCACATTCTAATACACACACACATTCTAATACACACACTCAAATACACACACACACTCAAATACACACACACACACTCAAATACACACACAAATACACACTCAAATACACACACACTCACATTCTAATACACACACACACACACTCAAATGCACACACATTCACATTCTAATACACACACACACACACATTCTGATACACACACACACACATAAACACACACACACTCAAATACACACACACACACACATTCTAATACAAACACTCAAATACACACACACTCACATTCTAATACACACACACATTCTAATACACACACTCAAATACACACACACACACACTCAAATACACACACACACACTCAAATACACACACAAATACACACTCAAATACACACACACTCACATTCTAATACACACACACACACACTCAAATGCACACACATTCACATTCTAATACACACACACACACACACACATTCTGATACACACACACACACATAAACACACACACACTCAAATACACACACACACACACACTCAAATACACACACACAAATACACACTCAAATACACACACACTCTCATTCTCTTTTACACATACACAAATAAACACAAATACACACTCAAATACACGCACACACAAATACACACACACTCAAAAACACACACACTCAAACACACACACAAACACACACACACTCTCTCACACACTGACACATACGAACACTCTCCACACCCACACACCCACCCACACACACACACACGTAACACCTACTTAACCTTCGATGGACTGTGTGTCCATCACTGTGAAAAAATTGTTGTGTGTCCTTGTCATTTCTGGAGACACTCAATGATGACCTGAAATGTTTCTAATGATACAGTTGTTAATATTTATTATAATTGCTTCATAATTATACGCAGGCCATTATGACATATGAAGGTTGTTTATAGTAACATATGGCATCATTCTGGTTTGTAACAATGTTTATAAAGAAACATACTTACAGCTTTGTACGGCTTTATTATAGACAAAAGAACGGTTATTACAAGCATTCTAACACAGTAATAGATAACTGTGACAAAGATAACACTAATTAATTCCTAATCCTGAATAGCATTCCTGAGAAGAAAAAAAAAATCATAAAAAACATTTTCAGAACATTATCACAACATTCCCATTAACACCAGGGAAATATCAGTGTTACAAGCCACACGATTAAACGTTATCCAAAGCTTCATGTAAAAGCTTTCTCTGAACACTAAACTTGACAGAACGTTCATTTCCTAACCTTCAGAAAACATTCTGCGAACATAAAAAAAAATTGCACCTGCTCAGATTTCCTCATAAGCATGAAAAATAATTTAGAAGTCATTATTTATTTCATTTTTCCCCGGGAGTAGCAAACCGAGATAATTGTTATAAATAACTGACTAAAATGTGTGCTTTTTTATTTACGCTCACACCTGTCTACACACACACACACACACACACACACACACACCTGCCAACAGAAAGATCTCCAGGCATGTGTCTGGTTTTCTTATGTTTATTTTCATAAATAATGTTTACATTGCTAATAACCTGAGGTGAACATAAGAACAATTTCACTACCGAATCAAAAGATAGACGAGGTCAGAGGAGGATGATGTGAGGAAATAAATGGCCCCCAGTGCCAGGTTTTATCGCTTTGAGGCTGTATGGTAAAGACATTTGATATTGACTGAGTCTAATCCTGATTTGGACCGCAGAAGTGTGAGCAGCTGGACCGCAGAGCTCACACAGCCGACCTGGAATCTAATTCAACCCAGAGCAGGAGCGAACCGGGCCAAATCGAATGCTAGTGCGCCCCGAGTCTAGCACCAATCGAGTCCACAAATAAGCCCATCTGCTGACGAAGGCCATTACCCAGATCCATTTCTTTCCTTTATTCATCCATCCACATATTTTCATTCAATAAAGAGAAAGAATTGTCCGGTTTTTTTTTTTTTTTTTTTTTTTTTTTTTTTTTTTTAAGCAGCCAACATAAGCTTCTTAATACATCATTTCAGATGACCTGGTTTAAGAAAACAGAATTACAAAGGAGAAAGCTGCGGTGATGGAATCGAGCTGTTCCTCTTTTTAGTACATCATGCATGAAAAGGCCAACAGATTAAAGTAAGTGAAAAGCGAGTACACGCACATCCTAAGCTTCTCTATCAGATTAATCATCGTCATGTTGTAAGTAACAGAAACCTCTCACATTTCTGATTTGGCTGAGAATGAGGTAGATGATAAGAGCAGTTTAATCACAAGCGGAAAGAACGTCAAGCTGTTTCAACCCTCGAAGGATTCATGGATTGGCTGCCGAGTCTCATGAGGCAGCGAGTTGGTAAATCCTTTCATCAATACATCCTGAGCCGCCTCCTCATCAGTACCTTGCCTGGGTTCAGACTTTCCCTCTGATTCCTACCACTAACCTTCATCATCCGTTTCCTCTGTTGTGGTGATCTCCTCCTCCTCCTCTTCTTCTTCTTTCTCCCCCCAACCTCATCTCATTCTCTTCTTAAATGCTATGGGTCATTTTTATGATGAAGTGCCTAGAAGCAATCTGTATCTTTCTTATCGTTGCTGTGAACTATGAAGAATGTTGTGGCTCAGAGACATTAGATCACAGACATCTGCTTTACCCTTTGACCTTTCTGTGCTGGAATACTGTGTCAATCTTGGTAGATTACACTCTGCATTAGCAAGAGACAAAATGGCAAGTGAACATTCATTTTCTGGCCAGTTGAAGGTTGGAAACAAGGACATTTCTGCAATCACTTCTTTAATTCTTTTATCATTTTTAAAATGCTCACTTGTTTTTAATCTCCAATTCTATTACATTTGAATGCATGTGGTCTAGACAATTTATACAAAACAAACAAAAAAAACTCTCAAAAAGAGAAGAAAAGTAAAACATCTTAAAGCTGAGAACTCATTACAAATGGAAAAAAAACCTTTCCCTGCATAAATAGCAAACATAATTTGAAGGCTATTTGATGAATAATTTGTCCACCTTCTCTTTGCATTCCTCTCTCCAGTGCACTGAGACAAATGCCGGAGAGCTCTACCTCTCTCTGTGACAATCTAGCAGGCTTTAGGGTGTGATTTCCCTTCCCATGCTGATGCCACCCTTGGAGCAGTGGTCTTAGATGCGCTATGTGGGCCAGCGCTGTCACAAACCTTTAAAGCAGAACCCTGGATTAGTGCCTTGGGCTCTGTAAACACAGTGCCAACACTGTCCTGGTGCTCCTGCCTGCACAATCACAGCGTCACTGTGTAACCCAACTAGACACTGTCTCTGCTGCACAGCTGCCTGAAGGCGGGCCACTGTTCACTCCGACTTTTATCCCTGCTCTGTTATTGCTCTGTGATTTAACTGTACATATGCATTTTATTTAAATAAATAATATTAATCAGTTGTGTGATTAAGCTTATTATACTTATTGCCAATTACAATAATTATTATCCTTATTACCTGGCTATGACTATGTATGAACAGGATCAAACAAAAGTTTTAGCCCCCTCCTACACACACCCCTTTCAACACATTTAATCTTATAGGTGATAATTAATAGTCTAGAGACCCAGCAGCTCTAACTGTAATTCCAATCACGGGTTTTATATGTCTTATATGACGCACTGGTGCTAATACCTCTCACTCACTCACTCACTCACTCATTCTTTTTCTACCGCTTATCTGAACTACCTCGAGTCACGGGGAGTCTGTGCCTATCTCAGGCGTCATCGGGCATCAAGGCAGGATACACCCTGGACGGAGTGCCAACCCATCGCAGGGCACACACACACTCTCATTCACTCACGCAATCAAAGACATGCACGGTAGGTTGATTGGCATCTCTGGAAAATTGTCCGTAGTGTGTGATCCACCGTGTGAGCCACCATGCCCCCGGTGCTAATACCTAATTGTTTCTATAGTAACACCTCATGCACAGTGGATGCTCCAGGTTATCTACTCAAGTCAGGTCAAGTTTATCATTTACACAAGATCTATGTACAGTGACATGCTTGTAGCGAGGCAAATTGCTGACGTAACAGAATATACAAACCACAGATCTCATTAGTAGGAACCGAAAACAAGGTCAAAGTTTGGACTGAAACAAAGATGCTTTTAAACAGTGATAAACTGAACTTACTATTTAAATACAGAAAGAAGTATAGGGTCTGGGAACAATAATACGAATCCAGGACGGCCATGTTTGTAGGCTGCGGTTAAACAGACTCCATGACGTCTGCAGAAGTGACAAATGCAGTGAAGCTGCTTTACAACAATACGTTCCTCAGTGCTTCTCAGTTTTTCACAATGTAAAAACTTAAGAGTGTGCTACGATACGAAAATAATCAACTTTACCCTTGTATCAAGCCGCGTCGCTCCGCCCAGACGTTGATGATTTTCTCCTAACATCATGCCCTGAAGTGTTTGAGATTTTAATTAACACAGACCTCCGATTTCACACCCTGCTTGGATCTAGTGCACTCACATCACTGCTTTTACACTTACACCTGTCCAGAGGGTCAGTGTGAAAAGAGTCACTACGTATTACAACATACACACTCGTCTAAAAGTGTGTGCCTATCTGTGTCACAGTGTGAATCATACTAATCTACACCAGTCCACTTTTGCTTAATGAATAAGTCCTTGATATGCACCCAGAGCTCACTATACAGTATCTTCTCCACCCCTTGGGTGTATAGTCGGCATACCATTTACACCATTCGCTGGAGGCTATTATTGTGAACCAGAATCTGGAATTGAGCACACCACACTGATTAAAAATGTAGCAGCTCAGTAATTGCACAGTGCTTAATATTGCTTTAAATAACCACTTAAACTCACTCCCATCACTGTTTTATAAGTGGAACGCACTGACGCCTCTGTGATTAATTCAGAGATTGACAGAGGATGTAATAGTGCCATTACATTTATCAGAAGATATTATGAACATAACATGCTCCACAGGCATATTAATTTTTTTTTTTTTTAATACCTTATGAAAGTTATTAGCCTTTTCTAACAATACATAAATGAAGCTATGTGTGTGTGTATATATATATATATAGGTCATTTACATGATCAACCCACTATGAATCCCAGTTTTAATACAATAAGAAGCTTATATGTCAGGAATATTAGAGTGTAAATTAAATATGTATTCATGTCACTGAACGTGCCGCATTTGCGCACTACAAGCTCCATCATCTTTTTTTTTCTATATATCTCTTTCTAATAATCATCAGCCCCCAAACTCACAAGATCTCTAAAGACTAATGACTAACAACACACCTATTGGCAGTCACACCACTCCGTGTAAATAAACCAGACTCTCCGAGTTGTTTTGTCAAGTCTTGCTTTAACATTTTGCCTGTAACGAGTCCAAGCCTTCGTTATCTGCTTGTCTTGATTAGTGTTTTGACCCTACCTTGCTTCCAGCTTCCTTTATACTCATTTACTCTTGTCTGGTTTATTCCTGTTTGATAATCTCCTGGCCATTTGCTTGCTACATGTTTCTGAGTATTACTTATGTCTTTGGATTGTCTGATTCATCAGATTTAATAACCCCAGAAACCCTGGACTTGTTGAAGCACCGTGTATGACATAAATCAAATAAATGTATATAAATGAAAGAAATGCTTCATGAAAGACATCTCAAATTACATTACATTTACCAACTAAAGAAAAAAAGCAAAAAATCTTTTTCAATCGGTCTGTATTTTCTATCCCGAATTTTTGTTTCAGGCTTAACGCTAAGAGCTTGTTATCAGATCAGTGGTTCTCAAAGTGGGTATGTTTTTTATCCTAACTTTTGCAATGATCATTATTCAAGGTTATATTCAGGATTGAATTCTTATTGTTGTTAGACTATTTATTTGGACAGTTGAATAAAAGGGGGATTAATTTTTTTTTCCTGAGGCCAAAAAGTAGAATTTGCAAATGCTTTGTTGTGTCCATGATTAGCACTGAATGTCATTGTCATGTCCCACTACACAGTAATGCTTAATATCTTATATGGAATGAATGAATGAATGAATGAATGAATGAATGAATTAATTAATTAAACAGACACGATTTTATTGTTCTAGTGTTTTTTTTTTTTTTTGTTATTTACCTGTTTTTACATAGCCTTGATATAAGCATCTATAATTTCATGGTGTTATCTTCATCCACTAAAATTCTGCATAACGTATCTAACAGAGGGAAAAACAATCATCTCACTTCGAAAGCCTGACAACTGATTTCAAATTTATTTGTTTATACTGATTGAACATGTCAGATAAGTCGATTTCCATTCTGCTGGTGAAATGATACATCCGTGTACTGGGAAAATTTCCAAGTCTTATAACACAGAAATAAGTAGACCTAGAAATAACATCAACTTTAAGATTCAAGATTCTTTCATTGTCACTATACAGAGTAAAGCTAAATTAAAGCAGATCTTACAGTGCAATGCACTGTATAATTTGTGCAAGCTACACTAAAAAAAGCAGTCAAGGCAATAGTAATAAATAAGTCAGTTATTGTAAATGATGTATAAGGTATAAATAAGTCTGTAAATATTTACATATCGTCGCTGTTAGGCGGAAACCTCGTATCTCCAAAACCGTTATTTTTCAGGAAATTAAAAAAACGCCGTACCTTATCTGCAGTGCACAGGGTTTAGTCCGCGTTGCAGTGGATCGTCTTGCACTAAATTCCTGTCCTCAGACGAGCACCAGAACTAGCGGGGGTCAAGATTTTTTTTTCTTTGAGCCCAGTGTTTTGAAGACATTTACCTCAGAAGACGTGTTGATTCGTTGCGACTCTTCTTGAGGAGAAATATGCTGTGAAGCTCTCCCGCGGAGTGAGGAAGAGGTGGACAGTTGAAGTGTCCAATGGAGTTATGAGATTTGTGCTCAAGCTATTTTCAAGACTTTAGATTGGTTAATAACTTGTAAAAATAACAGACCCACGTGGGGACTGACCAATAGCATCGATGTGTGAAAAAATATGAAATTGACCAAATTTGGACATACGAGGTTTCCGCCTGACAGCGACGATATAAACCTATTTGTTCTCTAATGAGTTTCAAATTTTAGAAATTGCATGAAGGTTTGATGAAAGTTTGAGGGATTCAAAATATTGGCATATATGAGGTGGTATGAATTGTAACAGAAAATCGACTACAGGTTAAATTACATTTTTTAATTAATTTGATTTTTTTAAATCAAAGCAGCTTTACATAAGTATAGAAACAGAATCATTTTTTTAAGTTTAAAGTTTAAAATTAAGTTACTATACATCTCTAACATTTATCCCTAATGAACAAGCTGGAGGTGACGGTGGCAAGGGAAAACTCCCTGAGATGATATGAGATAGAAACCTTGAGAGGAACCAGGCTCAGAAGTGAACTTCATCCTCATTTGGGTGACACTGGACAGTAAATAATGTCAATGTAAATAATGTAATTGCTACAACTTTGTAGTAGAGTAGAAGGAAGGCACCAAGAGCTCCTGAGGAACTAATGAGTCAGCATGACAGATTTCAGCACAGATCCAACGCTAATTCCTTCTTGCAGAAGTCTTCAAATAATTGCTGGTGAAGACCACGGCACAAAACCCAACATTTAAATCCTGTTAAGACCCAATTGTGATCCAGAAATGATCCAGAATCGATTCATAAATGATTTCTACAATGCTGATGTCTAATGCTTAACATTTTAATCAGTGGCTACCAAAAGATTAGCATGTGTTAAACCCAGAAGCTGTTGTCTGACCTGAACTCAACCCTTACAACACAAAGTAAGCTAAAGGCAAGTCCAACTTCACAGTGTGATATTAAACACGGTACAATGCTGTGTCTTTATTTGTCCAGATAGCTGGTCGAGTGAGACGGTTTGTTTTTATTTACGATCGGAGTGTTATGCATCAGACAGTTTGTTCTGCTGACTGAGTGTTTGGTGTGTGCTGACAGAGTGTTGTGTCTGAGTCTGTTCTGTCCACCTGCCACTCGGATGACTACGATGTTGACATTCTTTGTGGATAAACTGCGTTCTCATGGGTTTGGGGACTTGACAGTGTGTGTGTGGGTGTGTGTGGGAAGAATGCATGCATGTGGTAAAGGTTGGCTTGTTATCTCAGTAAAAGCATGATGTACTTAAAGTTTGCTTTGCATAAGGCTTTAACTCACATAACACAATGTCTGGCTGATATTTCATTTTGCACACAGTTTCTTGGAACTGGATAAACGAACACTTAATCCAAGATTAAGTACTGTGAAGGGTATAATATGTATAATAATGTCATTTTTTTTTTACAACAAATGTCCTTCACAACAACCTCTGTATATGTTTCAGATCGATAGCTTTAAACATTAATGTATTTTCTACAGCACAGACTTTTGTCTTTCTAAACCCACTACAACTACACTACACCTTAATAACATATAATATCATTAAACCATCATCATTATAATACTTTATAAATAATGTTCTTTTTTAGATAAATGGGAAAATCCATTCCCAAACTCCTGCTTGTTACATCATGTCCAACAACTCATATTATATGATAAAAAATGTACATTTTAGACTTTTATTTTTTTTTTAGTCGGCATTTTCTATACCATATTTTTTGTTTTGGGCTTAACAGTAAGTGTTTGTGGTCTCAAAGGGGTTCTCAAAGTACAAAGCGGACATGATTTGATGTTAAATTTACAATTAAATTATATTTTGTTGCAATGACCATTATCAAAAATGATATTTATGACTGAGTTCTTATTAGACTGTTTGATTGGTTATTTGAATTACAAGTAGGCCTAGAAATAATTTACAGTATCCTCCCAAATGGGTTCTGATGGTGAATATGGCCTAATCTGTTTTTCCAGAAGAGTTCTTAAATTTTCTTTGTTTGCATTTTCATGTTTTTGTGCCATTAAGGAGCTATTGTTTTCAATGGAAAACATGTAAAAATGAATGAATAAATAGAAAATTCTAGCTTAAAATGGGATATGGTTAAATACATATTTTTAGAATAAAATTCATACATATTGTGTTTAAAAAAATTAATTCTAATACAATTCTAAAATAAAATAAAAATAAACTTACATTTGATTTTGAAGGGCTAAATGGTACCTCAATGATGCTATCACTTAACAGAAACAATTTTAATAATAGTAATGAACATCACCTGAGCCAGTCGTTTAAGCCTTAAGTAATTAACTGAATTATTATTACCTTAGGGGGGCACGGTGGCTTAGCGGTTAGCACGTTCGCCTCACACCTCCAGGGTTGGGGGTTCGATTTCTGCCTCCGCCTTGTGTGTGTGGAGTTTGCATGTTCTCCCCGTGCCTCGGGGGTTTCCTCCGGGTACTCCGGTTTCCTCCCCCGGTCCAAAGACATGCATGGTAGGTTGATTGGCATCACTGGAAAATTGTCCGTAGTGTGTGATTGTATGAGTGAGTGAATGATAGTGTGTGTGCCCTGTGATGGGTTGGCACTCCGTCCAGGGTGTATCCTGCCTTGATGCCCGATGACGCCTGAGATAGGCACAGGCTCCCCGTGACCCGAGGTAGTTCGGATAAGCGGTAGAAAATGAATGAATGAATTATTACCTTAAGCATCAAAAAATATTTTACTTAGAAACGTAGGAGGCAGAAGCAGATAGATATAAAGTTGCTTGTTGAGGGATCAAGTACAAGAACTACAGTATTATCATAGCTGAACCGTTTGCAAGGTAAAAACTCGGCAGGCTTAACAAAGTTATATAACTTTGTTAAGCCTGCCGAGTTTTTACCTTGCAAACGGTAAGGAAGAGTTTAGGAAGAGTTTGTCCAGAAAACAGAAAGACATTCAAGACCTAACAAGATGAATTAAAAGGAAGAGGTAAAAAACAGGCATTAGTGTAGATACGAAGGAGCTCAGTCAAGAATAAAGGAAACAGACAGAAAGCATTTGGATCTTGCATATAAATCATTAAAAAGTAATATAAGTTGTGATGAAGTGTGATGGAAGAGAATCAATGAATAAATTATGAAATTGAGTGTGTGTGTTAGAGTTCTGACTGCTACATGACTTGTACAGTATGTACTTGCTCTGATTTACAATATACACATTGTAGTTCTAACCAAAACACAACAATGACTCTATAGAATTGCTGTGAATTTGCTATTTTTAATGGAGATAAAAGCTTCAATGGCAGCAAACACACCTGAATCGCTTAGTTAGCTACTGTATCTAGCATTCAATAAATAATGTATATTTAAATATTTAAAATCTGGGTAAATTTATATGACTGAATGATTTAAAATCAAAATGACACTTCTTTCAGAAAACTATAGCAATAATTTCTATTTTATAAAGATTGGGAAGTAATTATGATTTATATAATCACAACTACAGAAATGTTACAAAAATGTCATACAACAAATAAGAAATTTCTCAGGTCCGCATGTAGATATGATAGAAAGATTTTAATAGTAAAGGATCGAGAGATTGTATTAGCCAGCAGTCACTCTGAGGTACATTACAAAACCAGTATGAATTAAT
Source organism: Tachysurus vachellii (assembly GCF_030014155.1). Classification (NCBI taxonomy): domain Eukaryota; kingdom Metazoa; phylum Chordata; class Actinopteri; order Siluriformes; family Bagridae; genus Tachysurus; species Tachysurus vachellii. The sequence continues at coordinate 8,243,920 of NC_083462.1, read as the reverse complement.
CTCTCAGCACTGAGCCTGGTCATAGGTATCAAACTATTACACATGCATAATAGGACACATTTGTAGTGTGGGGCATGGGGGCAGTGGTGCCCCAAGGGGTTAAAGCTCTGGGTTGTTGATTGGAGGATTGGTGTTCAAACCTTAATACTGCCTCTGTTGGGGCCCATGTACAAGGCCCTTAACCCTCTCTGCTGTGTCATGGCTGACCATGCACCATGCACCAACCTCCAAAGTTGGGATAAGAAAGTTTTACACTGTGCTTTAATGTATATGTGACAAAATAAAGCCGTCTATTTAATGTTAAGATGAAGTTACATTGTATGAAATTGAGTTTAAGTAAGGAAAAGAAAAAAGTTTAAAAATGGTTCTCTCGTTTATTATTTTACTATAACTCAATTAAATAAAATAATTTGTGTGAAATAAAACAAACAAACAAACAAACAAACAAACAAACAAATAAATAAATAAATATGTTAGATGAATTAAGACTATTTTGAATGGTTAATTTACATATAGATGAAACTTTAAAATCAAGACCGTAATCATGTCATGGCTCTAAATAGCAAACTCAGTAAACCGAATCGTAGCTGAATTCGTAGCAAAATCGTTAACCAGCTGAAACACACAAAACTGTCATTTTTCAAGAAATTAATCCACTAGTCATGATAATAATAAACCCACTACTTTATTTCCAATTATTTCCTATAGAGTGAGCTAGAAAGAAATCAGCCCTGAATACCATTCTGTATTTCTATTATGTATTTGTTCTATTTTATTGTATTCCATGAACATAATAAGTAATAAATGTTAACAGAAACTAGACCATGCAGTGATTTAATGATTACTTTATAAGATACTCTATATAGTCTGCTTTAAATTAGTAGAACATGGCGTAAAGCACAATCACTATTCTCCAACCGCAACCTGGAGCCGTGTCCTGGCCCTTAGAGCAGATTTATGTCTCCAAATCATCAGAGTAATGAGTCCCTTTTTTTTCCCAGCGTGAGTGTGAATGGACTCTTCTTTTTCTAACCATTAAGCAAATATGACATCTGGTGACCTCAATAGTGGAAGACTGACATTGGATTTAATGTGGTGTTTAATCATCAACCTCACAGAGGTTTTTTTACAGTCACTAACAAGTCACAGAAACGAAAGACATAATTTTTCTTTACCATGATCTCCATGGAGATGATTCACTCAGGAAGATTTGTAGATTTCGGTGTAAATGCCATGTTGATTATGATAAAGACATTATCATCAAATTCCATAATGCTTGAACGAGTGCTTAAGTAGGCTTTTTTAATCAATCTAGATGCTGAGTTCCACTGTGTGTTGCTCAGGCTGCAGTCTCTGTGGCCTACTGTGACATTTTAGCATGGGATTTTTCGCAGTAAAACTTAACCTTGGTCACCAGTTTTCCCCTTCAGTGTTTAATAGGCGTCCCTCACAGCTAACTGTGTGATTAGGCCTGGTGTGTGTGTGTGTGTGTGTGTGTGTGTGTGTGTGTGTGTGTGAGACTTAGTTGCCTCTTACACCTCAAACCAGGCACAAGCAGCAATCAGTGCTGTGTGTTTTTGATGGATGGAGCAATCATAAGGCACAAAGGACTTCATTACCATTGGACGCATGGCTGCTAAGAAGCAATCAAAAATACACACGTTAGCGCGTGGGCTGGAGGATCTAAGGCAGGTTTTCACATCGTAGCAGTTATCACAAAGTCGCCAGAAATTAGGCAGATGCTTTATCAGCCAGTCATGGCTGTACGGAGGTCATATGGGTCAGCTTCAACTTTGTGGGTTTTCAAATAAAAAAAAAACAAAACAAATAATGAAACTGCAATTCCATCACGCAGCTCACTCACACTGGACAAACAAACACTATTCAGTGTTGAGACTTGATTTTCAGTCTCCTTATAACTTGAAGGTAAAAAACCTGGTGAAAAATGTGGTCCAATTGTGTATGAAGGGTGAAATAAAGCATGGCATGCTGTTTTTGGAAAGTAATCAGCGATGATACGGTGGTGTGATGCGGCTCAAAGGACGTCCTGATCAGCAATTTGTTCGACTTCAACTTTTAAATTTATAAAAACCGTAAAAAAAAAAGACACTTAATAAAAAAGTGTCATAGTTTTAACCATATATAGATGCATATAAAGTTGTAGAACAACTCTGTCATTAATTTATTAAGACAAAAATAAAGCAGCTTTTGAGAATATACAGTATGCTCTTCAATCTAAAGTCTTATAACATAATCTACAGTCTATGTGGAATATCCTAAAGAACATTGTGTTCATTATTTCTTCTCTTTTTCGAAAGCTTCTTTTCTTTGACCCAGAATCTGACGTATATGATGTATGTTCTCATTAGGTTGATAAGAATGTGCTATTTAATCTGTCATGGTATTCATTATTAATTGTAATTATCATACTTCTGGATCATCATATTATCTGCATCCCTGAGCAGTGCTTACTGTTATTTCAGTGAGAATAATTAATGTTGTCCTGTCAGTATGTCGGCTCAGGCTGTGATCTGGGGGGTGTATGATGAGGATGATGATGACTGTGTGTGTGTGTGTGTGTGTGTGTGTGTGTTGGTCGTGGCTTGGCTGTTGAGTGTGTTTCATCGCTGCTAACAGATGTAGGAGGACTAGACTCCATGATTAGTACTACAGCATGTAATTTACTGTGAAAGGACTCACATTTGGTGCACACAAACTTTACACATTCAAAGATAAGGAATACTCTCGCATACACACCTCAACATAGGCGCTTCATATTGTCCTATGTCTCCCTGTCTTTCTTTCTCTTTCGCTCTCTCCCTCCCTCTACCCATCAGACAGAGCAGCCAGGATGGATGCGATAATTGTGATAAAGCCTGTCTGTAATGGGCTGTGTTGGCCAGGCTTTTGTTATGCTAATGCCGAGCGATTAGAGGCCTGCTGCCGAGCTGCTCGGTCTAATCTATTCACCGTCTCCTGGGGGGAACACACACTGGGGATATTACACCCAAGCCACGAGGTCAGAAGCAGTCCTACACTCCTCTATTCCACACACGCACCAGTGCTGTGTGTATGCCAAGGCAGCTTGCAGTGTGTTAAGATTCAGAGCCAGAATGTCTTCTTAATGCATTTCTCCTCTGGAACAAATTTCTGCTTTAATCTCTTCGTACTAGCTTTTCATTCGGAAATCTTAGCGGGGACATGCTAACTCTGAGGTAGTTTAAAGCGTCTCTGGGGGTCCTGCTCACTGAGATTGGTGTATGTCAATGTTAATGTTGTTTTCTTGCTATTGTGCTGCATGCTGTGTGCACTATAGTTATCTGATACGGTAGTACTTTATTGGATATGTAGGAATTGGGTTTGGATACGACGGATGAGACGAGGAAGAGAATAGATCGGATCTCATACATCTTAAAAGATATTCATTTTATCAGACGGTGTATATGGAATTAGCAGGGAATTAGCTAGCATTGCAGTTAGACACCCTTATGACTTACATTTCTCGTTTATAGAGCTGAGCAACTAAGGGTTAAGGGCCTTGCTCAGGGGCCCAGGAGTGCCAGATTGGTGGCCCTGGGATTAATCTCATTACCTTCTGATCAGTAGTCCACCACCTACCACTGAGAGCTACCACTTCCCACGTGTTTGTTTCAGTTGCCACATATTGATTTTGATGACTGATGTTGGTCCACATGTCCAAAAGGGTGGAGTTTAAGTTAAATTAGTTCAGTCAATCAGAGCTGCCAGGTCTGTGGATTTCGTACTGAATTAATGGTTGACTTGCTGCCATGGGTCTGTTGATTGGAGGCATGGAGATTTGCATATATTCCAATTTGCATAAATATATGCATTATATATATATCTGCAAGCTAAATAGCTAAGATAGATTATTGTCTATTGTGCATTTTTTACAGGCTGTGATTATGATGAGAAATGTAGTGAATTAACATATGTTGTATAATAAATCAGTAGAAATAAACTGCTGTAAATACAATAGTGATGTTATAGTCAGTGAACCGGTTTCTCATCTGTAATCTTTGTTAATGATACACTATATGGCCAGGGGAATGTTGCATAAAAATTTCCCAGGAACTAAGAGGTACAAACACTGGTCCAGCATGACAACGCCCCTGTGCCAAAAGTAGAAATCCATGAAGACATGGTGTGACCTGGTGTGTTAAAGTTGGAGTGGAAGAACACGAGAGTCCTGCACAGTGCCCTGACTCTGACTCAACCCCACTGAACACCTTCATGATGAACTGGAACACCGACTGACCCCCAGACCTGCTCTTACTCTTACATCACCAGAGTCTGATCTCACTAATGCTCTTGCAGCTGAATGATCACAAATCCCCACAACCACAGTCCAACATTTACCGGAAAGCCTGACGATCAGGTGTACACACACTTTTGACAATAGTGTATGTGTAATAACGAAGGAGCATTTTTTTTTTTTTTGGAACTTTCTGGAATATCTGGAATATTCCAGATATTTAAAAGGAGTTCATGTAACAGCATTGACTAAATATTATATGTGTATTATAACCTATAATGGATGGCATTGAAAAAGATAGATATTTTATATAAATTCACACATTAATTCAAATTTTAAAACTGTTTTACTACAGGCTTTTTTGTTAGCCTGTTTCCAAAGTACAGAAACTCTCATTGACAAATTCTGTGTAGCTCCACAGAGCAGCTCGGCGCTGAAGAATCGCATTCTGCCCCACATAACACACTTACAAAGTGTGCTGGTGCAGTTTGTCTCCTGACACCTTTGAATGACTACGTTCTCCATCAACCCTTGGGAGAGTGTGGTGCTCCTGTCACAGCTCGCCAAGCCAAACACATACACAGTTTGTGTTGGAGAGCCTGGTTGGAAACACTCCACCAAGAAAGAGCCAAGAGAAACTGGCATCAAGCTGAGCTCTGCCCTGCCTCAGAGGTCAGCACGGCTCACTGCTGAGGTGTGTGTGTGTGTCTGTGTGCTGATAGTAGGTATGTGTGTTATTCACACATTAACTATTATTCCAGACTCTATATTTATTTACAAGCCTGCTAATTACATTAAAATGTATTGTATTTTACTCTTTATTTACTTATTATTATGCTTGTGTTTACACTGAATTCCAAAAAGAAGAAGAAGTAGAAGAAGAAGAAGAAGAAGAAGAAGAAGAAGAAGAAGAAAAATAAGAAAAAACAATCGAGGAATGTTCAGTTTTGCTTATGTAGACGAAGAGTGGTGGGGCTAATAGGCGCTGATGCTGGATGAGAAAAATGTTCAAGATGGCTGACGAAAAATACAGATGTTAGCTCATATCGTATTATTTACTTTTCAACATTTTAAAAATTTTAAACTTTTATTACGCATTACGTAAGCTTGATTTCAATGCATTATGTGTGTTAAACTTGTGTGTTATACGAGTCCACTACAATCCGTACACTAGACGCTAGAGTACATGGTGCATTGTGTAAGCGCATAGGGTGTAGGATGTGATCTGGGACGCAGCTAGTGATGAAGGCCAGTCTCAGCTACTTACACAGCAATTTTGCTGTTCATCCAATCAAATTATTCATCCATAATGTCTAAACAAATACGATGCTGAAGTCCCAAGTATGTCAATTCACAGCGAACTTATTATCAGTAAAGAAGTTTATGTTTATTCGACTTGGGAAGGCGCTGAAAACAGGAAGTGAGGCAATATCTCAGCAACAACTTACAGTATTGCTATTGAATTGAGTCATGGGAACAAGTCCCGAAGGTACCAGTGGTTTCTGGCCTTACTCTGTCAGTATGGAGGTTGGAGCCAGAAAATGTTTGGCCCTTCAGTTCTACGGTTTCTTCCTAAAGATGATTCAGGAAGTTTAACTTCGCCATCTTGGACACTTGCTTACCAAATAGCTTTTATAAAGATGCTTAAAAATTCTAAAAAATGCATTTCTAATACTTCTAAACAGTCTAAAACTAGGCTATCGAGTACAGCTACACTGATTGATACTTATTTATTTATCTGTTTGTTCATTTATTCAGTTTTTTTTTTTTGGTATCCTTTGTCTGTCTTTTTACCCACGTGTTTAGTTATTTCTGTTATTTTTACAGTGGGTGTGATTCGAGTGTGTTTGTTCTGTCTAGTGCAGCAGGAATTAATCTTGTGTCCCTGTGAGAAAGTAAAAGCTGTGATTCCTCAAACTCAAACACTGCTGTGAAATCCTCAGAGTGTTTAATGTTCTGTTCACTAAATATCACTCGATGTCCCATTGACATGATCACTTTTAATTAGATAGTGTTACAGCTGAAATACCCAGTACATCCCACTGATATACTATATACTGGTTATGACCCAAATTACGCTTCCAAACAGTAAAGATTTGCCAGTGTCAAGAAGCCATGTTTGTTACAAGTTTTCTATATATATCTTTAATAATGATTGAAATCGAAATGTTTCAGTTTGACCTAATTAGAGCATAATGTATAAATCTGACACTAACCCTTCTTAATGGTTGTCACCGCTAACATTAAACAAGGACAGCTCGGCTCGCTCAGACTCGATCGCCTCCGTGATCCTGATGCGCTTTAACTGCGAAGATTTTGCTTAGTAAATAATTCATTATTTTTCCCTGGTGCTCTTCTCTTCCTCCATCTTTCGCTAGCACAACATAAAAGAGTCATCTTCTGCTATCTAGTTGTGTTTTTATCTATGATTCTATCAAAGCATTGAAAGATAGGAGTAGGAACCAGGAGGGAGCATGGGGGCCCTTGCCCAAAAAAAAAAAAAACTATTTTGCCAGACGGTCCCTTTTGGCAAACGCACATTAAGTTGATTTCAATAGACCAGATGCTCCCTTCCTCTTAAAGCAATTTGGATTCACAGAGCTTCGCTGGCCTTGCTGTAGAGTAGTCTCTTCGTATTTGATTTGTAAGTGGCTCAAATCGAAGCTTTCATTCAAATGTGTGTGCATATGGAGTGGCCGTGTGCCTCAGCCTGCAAGCTTCGCACTGTGGGCTCCCCTTTTCCCCAGACAAAACCCTCATACAGCTCTTTCAGGGTGCCTAATGGATGTGGATTTGAAGAGGCTTTGGCAGAGACTTCATACTGATTCATGTGCTTCAGTTCCTTCATTTTGTACCTTTGTGGGTTTTTTTTAAAGCTTTTAGACATGACTTCTTTTTGGGTGCGCCAATGGATATTAATTAGCGATTCACTTCTATTCGAATGATAAAACATGCAAAAACGTGTGATGGTCATGTCACCACTGGAACTCTCATTTCTGTTGTTCAGTATTCTGTAGAAACAGGAAGCTGGCATTATTTTTATGTTCTGCGTTTTGATAAATATGTGTCTTGTTGCAGAAAACAAGAGATTGTATCATAATTGTTTGGCTGAACTCTTAATCTGATTTGGAAACTAGCTTCAGTGCTCTGAGCAATTTCTTTTTTTTTTTTTTTTTTTAACTCCAAAACCATGCAAGAAATCTAGCTGCTAATGCATTACATTAGCATTAATAGACCACGAGTAACATTAGCTAAGTAACAATGGTATTAGTATATATTTTAATAAGCCAACAATGAGTTAAATTCAATCCATTATAGCCTATTTACATGATCAAATCAAGGACTGAATTAATTTTAATTAATTTTAATTTATTTGTCTTTATAAGTTAGCTGTATACGTTAGCTTACATCATATTGTAACAGTACTCACTCTATTCTATCACAGCATTGTTTAATGCTTGAATCTGATTGTTCATAAGCTGTCCATTCTTTTTCTGTAAAACTCTACTGTTGTGATCATTTGTACAATATTATTTCATTCATTCATTCATCTTCTACCGCTTATCCGAACTACCTCGGGTCACGGGGAGCCTGTGCCTATCTCAGGTGTCATCCGGCATCAAGGCAGGATACACCCTGGACGGAGTGCCAACCCATCGCAGGGCACACACACACACACTCTCATTCACTCACGCAATCACACACTACGGGCAATTTTCCAGAGATGCCAATCAACCTACCATGCATGTCTTTGGACCGGGGGAGGAAACCGGAGTACCCGGAGGAAACCCCCGAGGCACGGGGAGAACATGCAAACTCCACACACACAAGGCTTATGCAGGAATCGAACCCCCAACCCTGGAGGTGTGAGGCGAACGTGCTAACCACTAAGCCACCGTGCCCCCTCAATATTATTTCAGTAGTAACAATATACACAGTTTGTATCATTACAGATGGCTCGAGCAATTAAGGCTCTGGGTTCAAACTCCAGCACTGCCAAGCTGCCACTGTTGGGCCCTTAAGCAAGGCCCTTAACATCTCTCCTCCAGTGGTGCAGTATCGTGACTCTGACCCTGTGTTCTGACCCCAAAAATCCAATGTTGGGATATGTGAAGAAAGAATTTCTCTGTGCTGTTATGTATATGTGACACAATAAAGGCTTCTTCTTCTTCTTCTAAATGGGCAATTTATTTATTTATTTTTTTTAGTGTCATCACTTTGAAAAAGTCAGCGCTAACTTTCCCGACTTAAAGTGAGAACAGAGACAGTTCCACAACAGTAAAAGTAACGTTAAATGGATAAAAAATATGACGTTATTCATATCGTAGATAACTAACCCAGTTTGTTAATGTTGACAAGTTGCTGTTGTATAAGAGTAATAATAAAAAAATAAACACTTTAGAATTGTACTGTTATGGGAAAATAATGAACTTTAGGCTAATATCAGTAAGATCACTTCTCATCAGGCCACATCACCCCACCCTGTTATTGTATACTTTCCTTTAACAACACAGTGTTTTATTTCTTATTTTACCATTTTTACTAGTACACTAGCATTAGATATCAACTTATTTTCAATCAGAATGATTTTCTGTCTGTGAGTCTGATCTAAAATGAGTCATAGTGCAGTCAAAATGTCTCTTAGTGGTTGAAGATGACTTCAAATTGTAGATGAACAAACACTTGGGACATCACAGAAAGCAGAAATGGGTTTGATATCACAGTTTACTTTGAAGATACAAACATTTATGTGTTAGATTTTGAAGATACAAATATTTATGTGTTAGATTGTATGAATATGTTGTCCCTAATAGGCCAGGCAAAAACAGAAATAAATAGAATTAAATAACAATTAAATAATAATAATAATAATAATCAAAATGGGGGGCATGGTGGCTTAGTGGTTAGCACGTTCGCCTCACACCTCCAGGGTTGGGGTTCGATTCCCGCCTCCACCTTGTGTGTGTGGAGTTTGCATTTCTCCCCGTGCCTCGGGGGTTTCTTCCGGGTACTCCGGTTTCCTCCCCGGTCCAAAGACATGCATGGTAGGTTGATTGGCATCTCTGGAAAATCGTCCGTAGTGTGTGATTACGTGAGTGAATGAGAGTGTGTGTGTGTGTGTGTGTGCCCTGCGATGGGTTGGCACTCCGTCCAGGGTGTATCCTGCCTTGATGCCGGATGACACCTGAGATAGGCACAGGCTCCCCGTGACCCGAGGTAGTTCGGATAAGCGGTAGAAAATGAATGAATGAATGAATGAATAATAATTAAATAATATAATTAAATTAAATAATTAATTAATTATAATTAATATAATTAAATAATAATTAAATTAAATAATAGAATTAAATAAATAGAATTAAAACACTGCAAAATCTTAAAGCCTTGAGTTTTTTCTTTCATATGCGCTTCATATTAAGTGCCACTGTGTGTGTGTGTGTGTGTGTGTGTGTGTGTGTGATATTACAAAGACAGTCAATGCTGAAAATGGACACAACAAAACAGGAACAAATTCCATGTTTATCATCTGTTTCCATTTCCTGATGTGAAATATGGATGTTGGAGATTCCAAGCCTCCGTTTGAGACTTTGTTTCTCACTAATCTGACGCTTGGTGGTGTTTATGAACCTGTGGTGTAACGGTGTAAATTTTGTACACTCCTACTGTAGCTGAACACTGATACAGACTGAAACTTGATTGTAAAGAGATATTTGTTCCTTTGTGTAAAACTTTGTATTAAAAGTCATGATTAGACTCTAAGGATTACTAACCAATTAGTAGCAATGAAATTTCCCGTTCAGTCCAAAAAGAAGGTAAAAACACCATTAACGTATCCTGATAAACACCTGCATATTGGAGCAGCCTAGAACTTAAAGCCATATGCTGTGATCGTTCAAAGGCTGTTTTGAGTAAAATGACAACTCTCACCCAACTCCCAGTGGTGCCGAGTGGCAGAAAACAGCAGGCTGGGAGACAAGGTGAGACATGATAAGATAAATGTGGTGTGAGAGAGACGGCGGGTAGCAGAATCTGTCAGCTACACGAGTCCAGCGATCGTATTACCGCCTTCAAAAAAAAATAAAATAAATAAAAAAATAGAAACACTTGAAAAACAAAAGATACATTAACTGTATATGCTGCTTATGCGTGACAGTATTGCGTACCTCATGCTGAGAGCAAAGCGTGCATCTTGGTTTGATTGGTGCTGTGATTAGACCGTGAGAGGTTTATGAAGATAAAAGCAATCTGCGATGAAATGGAAGCGAATCTATTTCCCTGTGAAGCATTATTACAACTTAATATTGCAACACTACTCATCGGTGCCTGTTTATATTAAGCAGCCTGCTGAATACTTATTTAACTCATATTAGCTCACGGATTTTAATCCTGCCTTCCTCCTACAGTGCAGTGGTAAGATTTCCAAAACATCGCTATACTGTGTTTCAAATGACTTTACATGCATTCTTGATTTTTTTTTTCCCTTCTTTTTTCTTTTTCTTTTTCTTTTACTTACTTTCTGAAAGTGCACTGAAACACAGCAAGCTTTCAAGTCTAATAGCTGAGGTTATGAAAGTAGTCGTTTCTTGGAGAATGGATTCAAAGCCTTTTATTTTAGTAGTCCAGGGAGACCAAGGTGTAACTACAGCCTTGTGAGAGTTTTTTTTTCTTAGAGAACCATTGGGGGTAAGTAAACAGAAAGAAAAAATGTATTGAAAAGTTATTTTCAGTAGCCAGGAGAGACGTAAAGCTTCAAGCTGCTTCAAGCTGCATTAGTGGTGCTACAGTACACAATGCCACAATCTGTAACTCTGTTTGTTTAGTGCTCCAGATATCTGAGTCTGTATCTGTGTCTGTATCTGTATTTAGATTTAACCGGCTCTGTTCTGCCTGCAGAACGGAAATCGACTTATGGGACGTTTTCAATCAGTATAAACAAATGAATTATTTCATCGCCGTGAGTCTGATCTAAACTGAGTCAGGACTCTGTTGGCTTTCAGTGTGAGACGTGTGTTTTTCCCCTCTGTCGATAACCTTACACAGAATTTTAGTGGATGAAGATAAACACCTTCACATTTTAGATGTTTATGAACAAACACTTGGGGCATCACAGAGAGCAGAGATTTGGGTGAAAAAAATAACGTCTTTGTAAACTTTTCTATGAATATATTACATCTGGTAGGCTAGAGAAAAACAGAAATACTAACATAAACATTACAAAGCCCTGAGTGTCTGCTTTCATATGAGCTATTAATAATAATAACAACACTGTGGAGTGTGACATGACAAAGACATTCAGTGTTGAACATAAGCACAACCAAAACAGGTACGAATTCTATTATTTTTTTTTCTCTAGTGTTAAAAAGAAAGTGGGTGTGGCCTATACCTGATATGAAATAAAAGTAAATATCAGGTATAGGCCACACCCACTTTCTTTTTAACACTAGAGAAAAAAAAAAAAAATGAATTCGTACCTGTTTTGGTTGTGCTTATGTTCAACACTGAATGTCTTTGTCATGTCACACTCCACAGAGGCGTTATCGGGCATCAAGGCAGGATACACCCTGGACGGAGTGCCAACCCATCGCAGGGCACACACACACTCTCATTCACTCACGCAATCACACACTACGGACAATTTTTCCAGAGATGCCAATCAACCTACCATGCATGTCTTTGGACCGGGGGAGGAAACCGGAGTACCCAGAGGAAACCCCCGAGGCACGGGGAGAACATGCAAACTCCACACACACAAGGCGGAGGCGGGAATCGAACCCCCAACCATGGAGGTGTGAGGCGAACATGCTAACCACTAAGCCACCATGCCCCCATTACTTTTATTTATTTATTTATTTATTTATTTATTTATTTATTTATTTATTCATTAGTTTATTTAAAAACTAACCACTAGCCTCTGGATTCACTCGCAAAATGATAGTCATGAGTCTCAAGCAGATGCCCTGTGAATGATATCATGTCCCTTGAGCTATTTCTTTCAGTCATGATTCACTCATCACTCAGCAGTCTCTTGGTTGTCATTGTGACATTTCCTCCTCTGGTGTGCATAGGATCGGTGTTTGAGTCAGTGAATACTTGTTGACTGAGATTTGTTTTACTCTTTCAGTAGATCAATACTGGAGACAGTGAATCCTTTCATTCATGACCGAGGCTTGCTCAAGCTTCGTTCAACAGCGCAGTGGTTAAAGAAGCCGATCTCTTTCTACCGTGTGAGATTGTCTTCGGTGGATCAGTGAATCCTTTCCCTCATGTCCAAGATTCAATCATCTGTCATTCATCAGATCAGTGGATGTATCAGCAAATCTTGCCGCTAGCGTTTAAGCAGTCAGTGTTTCAGTCTTTTAAACCTTTCTTGCTCACCAAGGTTTTGTCTATTATTCGACAAATCACACGGCCATAAGTGAGATTCTCTCCTCTAACATTCTGTGGCTCAGTGATTGAGTCAGTTTTACTCATGACCAGGATTTTCTCATCTGTTGTTCAGTGGTTAAATCACTGAATCTCTGCCTCCTGAGTCTGTGAATCCTTTTGTATCATGACAGACTCTATTCATGTGGATATATATGTAGATTCATTTTCTTTTTCTTAATGCTGACTTAACAGAACTGAGTCACTGAAAAGATTCAGAAGTGTCATCTTTATTATGTTCCCGAATGCTGGTATGTCTTTGGGAGAAAATATAAAACCTGTAGGGAAACTTCATGGACAGGATTGAACCATGGAGCCCAATGCTACACACTGTGGCCTCCTATTATTATTATTATTATTATTATTATTATTATTATTATTATTATTATTATTATTATTATTATTATTATTATTATTATCCATCCATCCATCCATCCATCCATCCATCCATCCATCCATCTTCTACCGCTTATCCGGGGCCGGGTCGCGGGGGCAGCAGTCTAAGCAAGGACACCCAGACTTCCCTCTCCCCAGACACTTCCTCCAGCTCCTCCGGGGGAATACCGAGGCGTTCCCAGGCCAGCCGAGAGACATAGTCCCTCCAGCGTCTCCTAGGTCTTCCCCGGGGCCTCCTCCCGGTTGGACATGCCCGGAACACCTCCCCCGGGAGGCGTCCAGGAGGCATCCGGAACAGATGCCCGTGCCACCTCAGCTGACTCCTCTCGATGTGGAGGAGCAGCGGCTCTACTCTGAGCTCCTCCCGAGTGACCGAGCTCCGAGCATCTCTAAGGGAGCGCCCAGCCACCCTGCGGAGGAAACTCATTTCGGCCGCCTGTATCTGAGATCTTGTCCTTTCGGTCATGACCCAAAGCTCATGACCATAGGTGAGGGTAGGAACGTAGATTGACTGGTAAATAGAGAGCTTCACCTTGTGGCTCAGCTCTTTCTTCACCACAACAGACCGGTATATCGACCGCATCACTGCAGAAGATACACTGATCCGCCTGTCGATCTCCCGCTCCATCCTTCCCTCACCCGTGAACAAGACCCCAAGATACTTAAACTCCTCCACTTGAGGCAGGAGCTTTCCACCAACCTGAAGGGGGCAAGCCACCCTTTTCCGGCTGAGAACCATGGCCTCAGACTTGGAGGTGCTGATTCTCATCCCCGCCGCTTCACACTCGGCTGCAAACCGTCCCAGTGCACGCTGGAGGTCCTGATTTGAGGAAGCCAACAGGACAACATCATCTGCAAAAAGCAGAGACGAAATCCCGTGGTCCCCAAACCGGACACCCTCTGGCCCCCAACTGCGCCTAGAAATCCTGTCCATATAAATAATGAACAGGACGGGTGACAAAGGGCAGCCCTGCCGGAGTCCAACATGCACCGGGAACAAGTCTGACTTACTGCCGGCAATGCGAACCAAACTCCTGCTCCGGTCATATAGGGATCGGACAGCCCTTAGCAGAGGGCCCCGGACCCCATACTCCCAGAGCACCCCCCACAGATCACCACGAGGGACACAGTCGAATGCCTTCTCCAGATCCACAAAGCACATGTGGACTGGTTGGGCAAACTCCCATGAACCCTCCAGCAACCTGGTGAGGGTGTAGAGATGGTCCAGTGTTCCACGACCGGCACGAAACCCGCATTGTTCCTCCTGAATCCGAGGTTCAACTATCGGCCGAATTCTCCTCTCCAGTACCCTGGCATAGACTTTTCCGGGGAGGCTGAGGAGTGTGATCCCCCTGTAGTTGGAACACACCCTCCGGTCCCCCTTCTTAAACAGAGGGACCACCACCCCAGTCTGCCAGTCCAGAGGCACTGTCCCCAGCCGCCACGTGATGTTGCAGAGGCGTGTCAACCAAGACAGCCCCACAACATCCAGAGACTTGAGGTACTCAGGGCGAATCTCATCCACCCCCGGTGCCTTGCCACTGAGGAGCTTCTCAATTATTATTATTATTATTATTATTATTATTATTATTATTATTATTATTATTATTATTATACTAGTGCAGATACTATATAATAACAACAAATAAACAATAACAAATTTATTTATTTATTTGTTTATTTATTTGTTTGTTTGTTATTTATTTATTTATTTATTTATTTATTAATTTATTTGTTTGTTTGTTTATTTATGTGTTGCTTTTATAATTGAGTCCAAATTAAAGCCTTCTCTGTTTGTGTTAACATGTTCTTGTTATCAGATATTAATTACGAAGTGATAATCCAAATAAAGATTGTGCTGAGAATGTGTGTGTGTGTATGTGTGTGTATGTGTGTGTGTGTGTGTGTGTGTGTGTATGTGTGTGTATGTATATGTGTGTGTGTGTGTATGTGTGTGTATGTGTGTGTATGTGTGTGTATGTGTGTGTGTGTGTGTGTGTGTATGTGTGTGTATGTGTGTGTATGTGTGTGTATGTGTGTGTGTGTGTGTGTGTGTGTGTATGTGTGTGTATGTGTGTGTATGTGTGTGTATGTGTGTGTGTGTGTGTATGTGTGTGTATGTGTGTGTATGTGTGTGTGTACCGAGCATCTTTTCTAGCACGTGTCTATAAAAACGCAGGTGTTACTGAGAACACTTTTTATGTGCTTGGATTTAATTAGAGCAGTGAAGTCACTCATTTCTACCATCATCGTCATTCTCATCCTCATCATCTCCAGGCCTCTATAATCAGCCTTTTACAGATTTCTACA
The DNA here is from genome assembly GCF_030014155.1 of Tachysurus vachellii. Taxonomy (NCBI): domain Eukaryota; kingdom Metazoa; phylum Chordata; class Actinopteri; order Siluriformes; family Bagridae; genus Tachysurus; species Tachysurus vachellii. Next base: position 8,228,517 of record NC_083462.1, on the reverse strand, counting down.
AAACCACATTTTATGGCCTTGTTTATGTTTCAGTCCACTGGGTCATCCAAAGTTAACATTTTTCCCTGTTTTTGTAGCCACTATAAAAGTACCACCTCGTTTATTACTCACTTCATTTCTATGAAACGTCTTTACCTATAATTGGAATTCTGATGGTGAGATGTATGACAAACCTGTGAAAGGCTTAAAGGCCACATATACAGTAAGTATTCATCATGTCACATTTAATTGATGGATTTGATGGAACTGATGACAAACAATGTCTGCTCTTTAGTTTTGCAGCTCAGTTATAACAATTTCAGAGGCTCGCTCCATATCCCAGATATCCACATATAATAAGGTCTCCGTTAAAGCAAACGTATCACGTATCACGGATTCACATAACACCAGAGACTCAGGAGACAGCTGAGTGAGCGCTGTCATGTCTTAATGAGAAGAAGAATAATTAAGGGTTTAATTTATACTGTGCTGATTTACTCATACATGAGATTTAAAAACATCTTCACTTTGTTTTTTTAGTAAAAAGAATTTTGTCGTGTCCATGTTCACTATTCATGTCTCACTCCACAGTGGTGTTACTATGAAGCTCATATGAAAGTAGACACTCAGCACTTTAAGAATTTTTAGTTTTATATAAATATTTCTGATTTCCATAGAATACTAGGGACGGAATATTCATAGAAAAGTAACAAAAAATAAGTTTTTTCCACACAAATATTTCAGAGAAAATGAAGATATTAAACCCATTTCTGCTCTCTGTGATGCACCAAGTGTTCATAAACATCTAAAATGTTGAAGGTGTTTATCTTCATCCACTAAAATTCTGTGTAAGATGATCAACAGAGGGAAAAACACACGTCACACACTGAAAGACAACATCTTGACTCACAGACAGAAAATCATTCATTTCTTTACACCGAATGAAAACGTCCATAATAAGTCCATTTCATTACACTGGTGTACTGGTAAAAAGGTTTAAACATAAAACCCAGCACAAGGATCTCAGAGCTAAAGATTCCTCATAGCAAAGCAGTGTTTAAAGATATAGGCATTCAAATGAGTGATATATTGCCATATTCTGATTGAGCATGGGTGCACGGTGGCTCGGGGGTTTCCTCCGGGTACTCCGGTTTCCTCCCCCGGTCCAAAGACATGCATGGTAGGTTGATTGTCATCTCTGGAAAATTACGTGAGTGAATGAGAGTGTGTGTGTGTGCCTTGCGATGGTTTGGCACTCCATCCAGGGTGTATCCTGCCTTGATGCCCAATGACACCTGAGATAGGCACAGGCTCCCCGTGACCCGAGGTAGTTCGGATAAACGGTAGAAAATGAGTGAGTGAGTGATTGAGCATGGAGGTTAATAATTATCATGTAGTATGTAGTAGAGTCATGTAGTAATATGGATTAGACAGCAGCGAATAAAAAACACTTAATTCAACACATGCTATAATCGTTTGATCTATTGGTAACAATAAACACATGAAACGCTTGGTGAAGCATTTTATAACTGAAATTGGAATTGTCACTTTATATATCACGTGTCGGCTTTTCAGAACACCTTTTCCAAAGTAAAATGCCTTTCCTTGTTCCTGCACCACCACTTTGTCCCGAAGCTCTCACACTCCTGAAACCTGTCAGAATGACAACATCAGGCTTGATCATCTCTTATCAAAGAGAGCCTCCTTCTTCTCACTTTATGCCTTCAGGTGGTGAAGAGAGGAAAGAGAAGAACTGTCAAACAACTTAAGAAATGTACAAAGGGCATTGAACACAAAGATGATCAGACATAGAAGAAATGATGGGAATGTTGTTGTTTTTTTTTTTAATCATTATCCTTATATGGAATAATAGTCAAAACTGTACCTGATTGCATCCTAATTTGAGATTAGTCTCATTTCATTTGTTGGAAATGTCTTTATTTCTTTATTTTCAGTGTATGAAAGTGATTGGTTGAGGTAGAAATGTGGACTGTTGTGTTTTGTTCCCAGAATTCCCTGGTGCACTTTGAAGGAATGATCAGCTCCACATTCCTATCCATAAGCATACTTTTTGTGTCCTTTCCTACCTTCTGAAGCTTGACAGTTCTCTTATCCCTTACTATCACCTCGAGGAATATTAAAAGAATAACGAGATCCTCTTTGATTGTAGTGATCAAGACAGACGTTGACATCCTGACAGCTTTCACTATAGCGAAAGAATCAAGGGCTAAAAAAAGAAAGAAAGAAAAAAACCTATTGCCTGAATCACTTGTGGTGAACAAGGTGCTCACGAAGACCAAAAAGCAAACAGGGAGCAACATTTATTATTATTTGTTTTTTTTTCAAAATGATTAAAATATATATATAATTTATTATAATTATGTTTTTGTTTATTATATATTTTTTTATATTTTTTTATAATAATTATATATATATATATATGGGGGGGGCACAGTGGCTTAGTGGTTAGCACGTTCGCCTCACACCTCCAGGGTTGGGTGTTCGATTCCCGCCTCCACCTTGTGTGTGGAGTTTGCATGTTCTCCCCGTACCTCGGGGGTTTCCTCCGGGTACTCCGGTTTCCTCCCCCGGTCCAAAGACATGCATGGTAGGTTGATTGGCGTCTCTGGAAAATTGTCCGTAGTGTGTGATTGTGTGAGTGAATGAGAGTGTGTGTGTGCGCCCTGCGATGGGTTGGCACTCCGTCCAGGGTGTATCCTGCCTTGATGCCCGATGACGCCTGAGGCACCCCTTGACCCGAGGACCCACAGGCTCCCCGTGACCCGAGGTAGTTCGGATAAGCTGTAGAAAATGAGTGAGAGAGTGAGTATTTATAAAATTAAAGATATAACAAGTGTGAAGGAGTGGCATAGGGGTAACGGGTAGCATGTTCACCTCACACCTCTGGGGTTGGGGGTTTGATTCCCACCTCCACCCTGTGTGCATGTTCTCCGTCAGGTTCTCCAGCTCAGTCCACAGACATACATTGTATGCAGATCGTCATCTCAAAATTGTCCATAGTGTGTGAATGGGTGTGTGAATCTGTGTGCGCAGGGTGCGTCCTGAGATCCCTGGAATAAGTGCTACAGAAAATGGATGAATAACAGTTTGCAAGTATACACCAAAGTCTACCTGCCACAGGAACCTTATATATGAGATCTAACAATAGCAATCTAAATCAATTCTAAATTACAAGCAATGATGTGTTGATTTCATTCTTCTTCGTGTGACTTGTTACCTAATCTAAATTTGTTTTGTACTTAAAAAAGAAAGAAAAAAAAAATCAGAAAAGAAAAGCAAAGAAAACCAAAGAAAAGAAAAGAAAAGCAAAGAAACCTCCTAATATCTCCAATTACAGTCTGATCTGCTAGTATAGAATATATTTGTTGTGTATTTTGTTTCATATATTATGCAGAATTTTGCATAGTAACATCCTGTAAATTTCCTACACACGAGGATTAAAAATCTCTCTTTTTTTAGGATGTCTAGTTCTTTAACGTGGAGGAGGTATTCTTTTCGATGATGAAAGCTATCGAGCCGGGAATAGTAGTAATGGGACGAGTGGACGACGAAATGAAAAGCAGCAGACAACAGAACAAAAGGACATGGAGTGCTGACTGGACAAGGAATCATGAGACCAAAAAAAAAAAAAAAAAAGGAAGGTGAATGATGGCAAGCATGCGGTCTAAAAAGCATCAGAGGACATAAGTGCAATGGACATGCAGACATAAGCAGGCTAGAGACGCTGATCCGGGCTCTAAAAACCAGAGGCGGCTCTGACTGTAATTGCTGCCATGAAATATTGCGCTCATAAAGCGGTCAGTCGGGCCACTTTTTCATCAGGTGTTTTTGAGAGATGGTCCCTCTGTAAGTGCACACCATACTGAGGCAAATATAACACTTTATTATCCCATTTCGTCTTCTTTCACTTGCTGTTTATTGTTGTTCTTCCAAAAGCAGATTCGTCTCCATCTTGTGCCGTCGTCGAAAGATTGAACTCACTGGAAGTCTAATCAAGGAAGTCAAAGTGATGGAAAAAATCTGCTTTCACGTTTCACTTTAATGTGTTTTAATGTCCTTTACTTACATGAATGCTTTAAAGGTCATTTTGCCAAGGCAATAACGCTTGAATTCTAATTACATTAATCATTACACAACAGCAGTAACCACATTATAATTCCTTAATATAAAAAAAAATAGTAACAGTATTTTTATGACGTGCAGTTATAAGTGCTGTGGTTGGTAATGTGTAGTTATTGTGTGTGCTCCGTTTTATTTATACTCGTAAAATTAGTCAGAAACATCTAGCCTATGCTGAATAAATACAAATTTAAATCTTCCTTACAGGGCATTTGTTCTGATTTGTCCTGAAGCACATTAAGCCGCTGACTACAAACTCATTCATTCATTTTCTACCGCTTATCCGAACTACCTCGGGTCACAGGGAGCCTGTGCCTATCTCAGGCGTCATCGGGCATCAAGGCAGGATACACCCTGGACGGAGTGCCAACCCATCTCAGGGCACACACACACACACACACTCTCATTCACTCACGCAATCACACACTAGGGACAATTTTCCAGAGATGCCAATCAACCTACCATGCATGTCTTTGGAACGGGGGAGGAAACCAAAGCACGGGGAGAACATGCAAACTCCACACACACAAGGCGGAGGCAAAAATCGAACCCCGACCCTGGAGGTGTGAGGCGAACGTGCTAACCACTAAGCCACCGTGCCCCCCCTGACTACAAACTATTGAGTGAATTATTTATTCCTCTTCTGACACTCTAATGCTCCGTTCTCACATACAGTGTGCCACGAAGCGACAGGAAATCGTTCAGTTTGACGTCCAGCGACATGAGTTGGGGAGTAGATGTGGGCGTGTCCAGTGATGTGCCAAAGTTGTTAAAAGAAATATAACTTTATCCAAATATGGAGTGATACGCTGAGTGCAGCGATTACTAATAGCAGCGACGACACTAGAGCTGACATGTAGCGCTCACTCCTTCATCACCTATGAAACGAAGCAGATAAACACTGCTGAATTTTATACACAAACACAAAATCTTTTATTATACTGATTCGGATCGCTAGTTCCAAACGTATAGCCGCCCGCTGATAAACATTATCACCATGGCAACCATTAGTAGGAACACCTACAAGTGATTTCACTGTGCAGCGACTGAAGGAAGACTTGTGGTGATAAAATTACTGCTTTGTATTTTTTTTTCATGCTAAGAACGTTGATATTATTTATTAAGACCAGTGTTGTGCTAGTTACTAAGAAATAGTAACTAGTTACAGTTACTAGTTACTTCATTCAAAAAGTAACTCAATTTCTTTGTTGATTACTTACACCAAAAAGTAACGCATTACTGTTAAAAGTAACTTTTAGTTACTTTCTAAAAACTGTTCTTTAACGTTCCCATTAATGGATCGGACCTTCAAACCAGAAAGACACAGCTTACATTTGACTAAAAGGTTTTTGTCTTTATGCTCAACTAAAGTGAAATAATGAGCATATTTCCACTTTGAGAAACCCGTCTTGCTCTCGCCTCGACTCGCCGTTACTGCCGCACATACTGTAATAAACAGAAACACGCCCACAGTGCGGCGTCTTTGTGTTTACAGGTTGGCATCCACCAATCCTACAATGCGTCGCTGCTGTAAACAGGTTAGTCTGTAGGCTACATTTCAGACAAAATGAATTACTTTAAAAAAGTAACGGATAAACGCACCGTATGGTAACGGTAACGGAGTGACTTTATTTAAAAAGTAATGCGTTAGAGTATTAGTTACTGTCAAAAGTAACTGCGTTACAGTAACTCGTTACTGCCCAACACTGATTAAGACTAAAGAAGAAGAAGAAGAAGAAGCTGACTGTACCAGACTTGCATGTCTCAACACTTTTGCACGATACTAGTTCATAGGGAATTGGTAGCCTAGTGGTTAAGGCGTTGGACTACTGATCAAGAGGTCATGAGTTTAAATCCCTGTTTCATTAGGCTGCCACTGCTGGGCCCCTGAGCAAGGCCCTTAACCCTCAGTTGCTCAGTTGTTTAAATTGTAGATCACTCTGGATAAGGGTGTCTACTAAATGGCAGAAATGTAAGATCCATGATTGTCCCAACACCTTTTTTAGTAGAAATACTATTTCTGTGATTGTTCTGTTGATCATTCCCTCGAACGTCTGCTTTGTTATTAAAAACACACTGCGTTTGGATCCAAACCTTTTAAGTCTGCCATGTGACAATAAAAAACTTTAACCTTTGTGGCTTCCCAGAAACAAACTTGCCAAGCTGCATTTTATCTATTTTTTTTTTTTTTTGTCTTTTAATGGTTATTTAATTAGAACTGCTACTAAATGTGGCCTAAGTTAGTTGTGACCTAAGTCTTCAGGTGTGTTCTGTACAAGGTATTATCTTCCATAAATCCAGTGTTCAGGTTCTTAGAAGTGTAAAAGTTATGTCTTTTATACTAGAATTTATTACTGCTCCTTCATCTGGTTTGCACATGTACTGTATATATGTAGAGTTTGGGTGTTTATGGGAGTCATGAGGATTTTAGGGGAATTTATTTCCAGTTTTGTGTAATGTGGCAATGCACTTTCCCACCACCAGTAAGTATTTACTCTAATAACCTTAGCCAAGCAGGAGATAAGTGTTTTATTTCCCATAACAGTATGATAGTGAATCAGTTTTCATGAGCTGGCACTCTGTACTGCTGAGCTAAACACTCTCACATATAAGCAATGTGTGCTGTAGTCAGATTTGAGTCTTTAATACTGAAATTGACCTACGGACTTAACTGCTATTCAGAACAGAGTGAGATTTGTGGAGTTACGTGTGAGTCTGAGGTTGGACTTGTTTCAGCTCAAAATATAAAGCACTCATGCAATCAATCTCGGAAAATTTAAGAATGTAAATCTTATTCGGTGTAGAATTTCAGATCGAATTTTGGGCACCTATCTAAAGAGTACGAGTTCTGGAAGAAGGTGAACTTTAGATAAAGGTGAAGAAATGAGAGAGAGAGAGAGAGAGAGAGAGAGAGAGAGTTCTGTGTGAGTCTGTATTTGGTCTTGTTTAAGCTCAGATGAGGAGCAGTATTAGGTCTAGCGTGATAGTTAACTGAAGCCAAATCTACAGTAATAGATTTACAATTTATTAGATTCCAGTTTGAAGTTTATTTTGATGCTTGCCATCTTATAATTCATATATAAATATAATAGTATATGAATAAATTTTTTATTCATTTTTGGTCCTTTTTGGTCCTTTTTTTAGATTTGACTGTAAAAAATGCTGACTTTTTCATCTGCATTTTTTATCCCTGATTTATTTTTATTTTTTATTTTTACAGGCTAGTGGTTGTTGAAGGAAGGAAGTCGACTAGAGTTTAATGAAAAAATAACAAAAAAAAATCAGTTTTGGACAAATATGGAACATTAGTGCATTTTTTGATTAATTTTTATTTTAAGGTCTAATTACAATGTATATTTGCTTGTAAAAAAAATAGAATTAAAAATAGAATTTTAAAGCAAGAAAAACAAATGAAATGAAATAAAATGCAGTATAAAACAGAGGAAAATAACTAATATATATATATTTACAAATAAATATGCACTCATGCATTGGATTTTATCTGAAATCCAATGAAATCTTGCAAAATTGCTCTATCTTGTTCGGTGTACAATTTCAGCTTGAATTTTGGGCATCTATCCAAAGAGTATGAGTTCTGGAAGAAGGTGAACTTTAGATAAAGGTGAAGAAATGAGAGAGAGAGAGAGAGAGAGAGAGAGAGAGAGAGAGAGAGAGAGAGAGAGAGAGAGAAAGTTCTGTGTGAGTCTGTATTTGGTCTTGTTTAAGCTCAGATGAGGAGCAGTATTAGGTCTAGCGTGATAGTTAACTGAAGCCAAATCTACAGTAATAGATTTACAATTTATTAGATTCCAGTTTGAAGTTTATTTTGATGCTTGCCATCTTGTAATTCATATATAAATATAATAGTATATGAATAAATTTTTTATTCATTTTTGGTCCTTTTTGGTCCTTTTTTTAGATTTGACTGTAAAAAATGCTGACTTTTTCATCTGCATTTTTTATCCCTGATTTATTTTTATTTTTTATTTTTACAGGCTAGTGGTTGTTGAAGGAAGGAAGTCGACTAGAGTTTAATGAAAAAATAACAAAAAAAAAACAGTTTTGGACAAATATATAACATTAGTGCATTTTTTGATTAATTTTTATTTTAAGGTCTAATTACAATGTATATTTGCTTGTAAAAAAAATAGAATTAAAAATAGAATTTTAAATATATATTTACAAATAAATATGCACTCATGCATTGGATTTTATCTGAAATCCAGTGAAATCTTGCAAAATTGCTCTATCTTGTTCGGTGTACAATTTCAGCTTGAATTTTGGGCATCTATCCAAAGAGTACGAGTTCTGGAAGAAGGTGAACTTTAGATAAAGGTGAAAAAAGGGAGAGAGAGAGAGAGAGAGAGAGAGAGAGAGAGAGAGAGAGAGAGAGAGAGAGAGTAACACAGGATTGCACTGCGATTGCATCAGTCCTCAGTAACAATATGAGGAGATGCCAGGCTTAGGTGCACTAATAGGTTTTATGCCTGCTGGCTGGATCAGAGGAGGAGGAGGAGGAGACGGAGGAAGAAGGCAGCAGGCGCATTTGTCCCTGTGACATTCCACAGTCCAATCTTTTTCTCAGTACCTTTACTGCACTCTTTCACTCTTTTCCACCCGACTAACAACACCCCCTACCAATCCTTCCTGCCTGTCCTATTAGTCTTTTGTATGTTTGTGTGCTTCCATTCTGACCTCTTCCGTTTGCATTTTATCCATCACCAGCTCCCTGGAAATAAGACCAATTAATAAGAAGCGGCAATCTCGCCTAGTAAACACAAAAATCCGGGATGTCAAAGCCAAACCCAAATATGAGAGTGCACAAAAGAGACGGGGGACGAATGAATAGACGAATCAGCCAGGCGAATCTGAACCAAGGCCATTCTGAATGCATGTTTGTTTAGGCTGAATGGTGCAGCACATTGTGAGCTTCAGAGCCACATTCTTTTCATTTTATAAAAAGCCAGCTGTAAGAATTTATTATAGTGAAAAAAAAACAAAAAAAAACAGAATTACATCTCCTTTAATGTGTCAGAGAAACAGTACGTGTCTCCTGTGTGAGACAGATTGGAAGTGGAGCACTTGCTGTGCCGTCGGTTTGTGATTTATTATTTTTCTGTCATAACGGGACGCCCCGTTCAGATCATCTGCCAGAGTCGCTCGAAACCCCGGCAACAGCAGGAGTTGCTGGAGCGTTGCAGCATCCTCCATCAATTAAGAGCAACATTTCCCTGCCCATTTTTTATAAGCTGGCAAAAATTACGTAAACATGCATCATTAGAGAGAAAGCTGACCTAATCCTGTACAGCTATTGATCCACTGAACAGCAGCTGGTCTCTTTGACTCCACAGTCTTCAATGTTTTCAGTCTGTGAATTAAAACTGTACTGGCTTTCTTGGAGGTCCCTGCATCAATAAAAAGTAAGTGTAACATTTTCCATGATGAGAAAGCCAGCGGTTTGCGTTCTGCACTTAACGCTTCATTTTAATATCATGAAATGAATTGTCGTCAAGTTATATGGCCCCCATATGAGGATAATCTATATATACGAACACGTTTGGTCTCCTAGGTGACAGATTAAACAGTATAATATGCAGAAGGCTGATGTAATGTACTGAGGTCATTTGTTTTAGCACTGTGGTGAGCAGTGTAGTAAATATTAGCTCATGTGAGGGACTTTTATTATAGTTTTCCTCAACAACCTCTCCTGCCCCAGTTTATCTTATATAGTGGCTTGATAGGCAAATAATGACTGTGTAAGCTTTAATTGCTCTCATCATTTAAAGTCAGTATAACTAGTACCCATATTTTTCCTTCACGGGCTTCTCAATTTTTCTTTCTTGGTGTTAATGAGACAAAAAATACAGTGCAAGGTCTAAATATAACCAAGAAAATGACATCTATCAATCAGAATACACAAAGATGTTTATCGAGACTAGTAAAGTTATTAAAGATAGACTGTTAGATTAGTACATACAATATTTTGTTGCCAAAATAACATACTTTAGAAAACATTTATAATAGAAAAGTTTTGACTTCACCTCAGACCCAAATCGTAAAATGACCCAAAGTAACCAACACTCATACTGAAGAGTGTTATATGATTATATGATATGTTATTATATGATATTATATATATTATATATATTATATGATATTATATGATATGTTATATGATAAGAGTGTATATGATTCAAGATTCAAGATTTTTATTTGTCACATACACAATTATATAGGGCATATATAACCAGCAGTGACATTGCAGAATGGACATTGCACTTATTAGAAAAACACAACAATGAAAGAATGAGATAAAAGTAAACAATGAAAATATAAGAATAAAATATAAAAAATATGTATACTGTAGATGCCCTGCGATGGGTTGGCACTCCGTCCAGGGTGTATCCTGCCTTGATGCCCGATGATGCCTGAGATAGGCACAGGCTCCCCGTGACCTGAGGTAGTTCGGATAAGCGGTAGAAGATGAATGAATGAAGTTTTGACTTCACCTCAGACCCAAATCGTAAAATGACCCAAAGTAACCAACACTCATACTGAAGAGTGTTATATGATTATATGATATGTTATTATATGATATTATATATATTATATGATATTATATGATATGTTATATGATAAGAGTGTATATGATTCAAGATTCAAGATTTTTATTTGTCACAATTTACACAATTTACACAATTTACACAATTATATAGGGCATATATAACCAGCAGTGACATTGCAGAATGGACATTGCACTTATTAGAAAAACACAACAATGAAAGAATGAGATAAAAGTAAACAATGAAAATATAAGAATAAAATATAAAAAATATGTATATTGTAGATGCCCTGCGATGGGTTGGCACTCCGTCCAGGGTGTATCCTGCCTTGATGCCCGATGACGCCTGAGATAGGCACAGGCTCCCCATGACCCGAGGTAGTTCGGATAAGCGGTAGAAGATGAATGAATGAATGTATACTGTAGAATGGAAAATAATGTGCATGAAAGTAAACTGTAGTTATAAATATAAGATACACAGAGATGTACAAGAGGCAATGTGCATACAGTATGTGCATTATACTGTAATCTTAAATATTAAGATACACAGGAATGTGCGGGAGGCAAATGTGCAAACAGGCTGACACTTATTATTATATGTTAGATATGCTAACTTATTGTTAAATATCTCAAATGAATGTTAAAGTAACTCGCAAAAGATGAGCTTGAAGATTAGTTTTAAATGATCTGATATGAAATGAGCTTGTTAAATAATCATCTACTAGTTAGCTAGTTAATCTGGGTACTTACTTCAAATTTACTTATTGTCATTTTCTTTACATGTGTTTAACCTAAATATGTCATCAGGGAATATTAGCGTACATTTAGCGGTAAAGGTGGTTAATTTTGGTCATTTTTTCCCCTGATTTTTTAATGTGTGTGTAACACAAATGCGTTTATTTTAATGCCATGTCTACTTACATCTACTAGCATTTCTTTTAAAGGTTTTCAAAAAGACTTAATCCCTGAAAACCTGACTCCTACTGTACATATATGCCAATAGAGGATGGTAAACTGGAATGTACTTCACTGCCTTGAGTAGTAATTCGCTATAGAAAATGATTTGAAGTAAAAGACTTATCGGAAGCTAAGAATCTTCAGTTTTGAAAGGGTTAAATAGAAATATTTCCCAAACCAAGGATTTCTAGTAAGAGTGCAATACTTCTCTGTACACAGATTCTTTCAAATGCTAGACGGTGGATTTCAGAAAAATGCCTTTTCGTCCTGTCTCTTGTGTTCTACCAGTCTCTACATGCCTAAGTGTTTGACGAGAGGTGTCTGCCCTGCACCCAAATGCACTCAGGGCCGTGACCTTTGTCATCATTTGGGGCAGAGGGGAAGTCTGATCTGTACATTACTATTCAATGCGCCTCGTCACTGGCATTTGATCAAATGCTTGTCCATTTCAGGATGCAGCTCTGGGATCCCGTGTCAAAATGTCAACTCCTTTATCTATTTGGAGACTGCTGTGTGCTAATGCAAGCAATATTTATCGCACATTCGTTTAAAAGGACACTGCATTTCTGCTCACTGTGACTGAAGAGATAGGAACTGCTCCTGTGAAAGTCAGTGTAATTAAATCTGGTATAATAACAGTTTCAGGTTTATCATATTCATATATATATTATGAATATTACAGGTATATTATTCACTTCTGATCAGTGAGGTCATGGTAAATAAAGTTGGATTGGTTTTAGAAGTGTCTGTGAACGAGAGACGTACTGGTCGAAGAGGTACTGATCGTTGGCTCTGTGTCTGTACTGTATATATACACTGGGCTGTTTAGAGCTCAGATTTTCACTATTTTATTCAATTGCAGTTCATTGTTATCGGTATAGTTATTTCAACAATAGACATTGTCATACAGATACAGAAATCAAGGTATAGGTTTAGATCACTTGAGGTTGAAACCCTGAGAGGAACCAGACTCAGTATGGAGCTCCAGCTCACATCACGTTTGCTGGTTATATGAGTTGAGTGAGCAGGTTCAGTCAGTTCTTTACAATATTATGCTCATGTCAGCTGTTCTTCTTAATGACCAATCACTGATCACTATTGTTCTTTATAACCAATCATTGATCACTATTGTTCCCTATGACCAATCACTTATCACTATTTTTCCCTATGTCCAATCACTGATCACTATTGTTCTTTATGACCAATCACTGATCGCTATTGTTCCCTGTGACCAATCAGTGATCACTATTTATCCCTATGACCAATCACTGATCACTATTGTTCTTTATGACCAATCACTGATCGCTATTGTTCCCTGTGACCAATCAGTGATCACTATTTATCCCTATGACCAATCACTGATCACTATTGTTCCCTGTGACCAATCAGTGATCACTATTTATCCCTATGACCAATCACTGATCACTATTGTTCCCTATGACCAATCACTTATCACTATTTTTCCCTATGTCCAATCACTGATCACTTTTGTTCTTTATGACCAATCACTGATCGCTATTGTTCCCTGTGACCAATCAGTGATCACTATTTATCCCTATGACCAATCACTGATCACTATTGTTCTTTATGACCAATCACTGATCGCTATTGTTCCCTGTGACCAATCAGTGATCACTATTTATCCCTATGACCAATCACTGATCACTATTGTTCTTTATGACCAATCACTGATCGCTATTGTTCCCTGTGACCAATCAGTGATCACTATTTATCCCTATGACCAATCACTGATCACTATTGTTCCCTATGACCAATCACTTATCACTATTTTTCCCTATGACCAATCATTGATCACTATTTTTCCCTATGACCAACCACTGATCACTATTTTCCCTATGACCAAAAACTGATCACTATTTTTCCCTATGACTGATCACTAAGAGTAAAATTCTACTTAATTTTATACTATTCTTCAAAAAATCACCCTTTTTTTATAAGCAAATGGTCATGAATAAAATATGCAAGTCTGTGGTGACGTTTCACAACTTTTTCAGCATGCATTGGCACCCTTCCAATGACAATATACAACAAGATTCAGGGCCGTCTTTAAGGTTACAGTAGCAGTTCTACAATGTAGAGACTTCGATATAAACTCACTCACTCACTCACTCATTTTCTACCACTTATCCGAACTACCTCGGGTCACGGGAAGCCTGTGCCTCAGGTGTCATCGGGCATCGAGGCAGGATACACCCTGGACGGAGTGCACACACACACTCTAATTCACTCACACAATCACACACTATGGACAATTTTCCAGAGATGCCAATCAACCTACCATGCATGTCTTTGGACCGGGGAAGGAAACCGGAGTACCCGGAGGAAACCCCCGAGGCACGGGGAGAACATGCAAACTCCACACACACAAGGCGGCGGCGGGAATCGAACCCCCAACCCTGGAGGTGTGAGGCGAACGTGTAAACTGTATTTGCTTATTGTAAACGTTTCCACGAGGGATCGTCCACAAGAACCGAAGGAAAATCACAAGTGCAGACACTTCAAGCAGTGACTAGAGCATCAGTATGATTCATTATATACACCCTGTGTTCAGACTGATACACACATGCCTCGGAGAGATAAAGAAGCTTTTTCAGCTGTTTCTTAAAAGCACCACTTACACACCATTCTCCACATTGATCATGGTATATTTTTTTTGAATTATGTTCCAGGATGGTAAGTGAAGTGGACCAGTCCATAACCTTCTCCCCCTGCTGAGTTTGCTCTTTCACACTGCACACTCTTCTGTTTTGATGATTTGCTGGCATTATTTTCATTTTCATTCAAATGAAATCAGAATTGCTTCCATATTTTCACCCGTGTCCAAGCAATTCTGTCATTTCTGCTCCTGGTACATTTGAAAATTGCCAGTCACCTACACTTTTCCCCCCCTGCCATAGTCCATCCTTGTCTTCTGTTTTGTGGAGACATGATGAGCTTTCGGTGCTTTTGACAATGGCTATGTAGTTTGGTGTGTAATGAGCTGTAGAAAGACATTACCTCTGTCTTTCAGGATGACAGATTAATGTCACTTTTGCTCAATTAAACACGAGGAGAGTTCAAGAGCACTAGAGACCCAAAGCACATGCTATATGAAAGTAAAGATTTATACACAACTTGTAAAATGGTATTGGTTCCATACTGCCAGTTAAATATAGCATAATTAGTATCATTATGGTGTAAACAATTAGCTAATTTGTTTATGGAAAAATTGCATGCATTTTATGGGATAATGTGTTTTTCAACACACAATTATGCGAGTAATTTGTGAATAGATGAAGCAAATTTATATGTGAAAAATAAATGAATTGTGTGTAAAAAAAAAAGGTTTATCAAACATAAATGTGGGAAACAAAACAGGGCATAAAAACTACGTGGAAAATTAACATAAGAATCTAATTTTACTATCTAAAAAAAATCTTTGAAAATATATTAAATATGCTGATTATTTTTCCTTAGAAAAATCCACTGCAAAGGGTTTTTTGGATAGTTTTTAGGCTTCAGATAGATATTTTTATATTGAAACATTTTATATTAAAATTGTAGAAATTGTTTTAGCTCCAGAGTGTATTTTTTAGCTCCAGAGTGTGTTTTTATCTTTAGAACCTGTTTTTAAATTCAAACATGTTTTTAGCTTCAAAATGTTTTTTTTTTTGTTTTTGTTTTTTCAGAAAAACATTGGTTTCTGATTGGCAACTGATGGAAATCCATCAGGTACTGATCATACTGATAAGAAAATGTAAGGTTGAGGGTTCAAGCCCCAGCAACTCCAAAATGCCACTGATGGGCCCTTGAGCAAGGCCCTTAACCCTCTCTGCTTCAGAGGCACCGTAACATGACGGATCATGTTCTCTGATAATTAATTGTTATTACCTTCAGAAAATATTTGTAGTTTATTTGGGTATTTTTTTAGCTTTATTGGATAGTTAAGGATTGCTAGCATCAGTGAAGTTTTTTCTCAGAAAACTTTCATAGCGATTGTGATTGAATAATCAGACTCATGCATTGCTTATGTGAATCCATGTATTCTGTAGTGTACAATATCTGGAGGTTTGTCGTCTTTTCTTTTCCTTTCATGACAGGAAGCCCTTTTCACTGATGATGTACATGATTGCATCATATGAAACACAGAGGTTTTACCTGCTCCGGCCTCCTTTCACAACATGCCAAAAAAGCTCAGGATTTATTTTTTATTTTTTTTTTTTTCTTAAAAAAAAAAAAAATTACCTTGAAGATTCTCTCTGGTTGCTCTCCATATGCTAACCCTTTGTATACTAACAAAAAAAAACATTTGGTTATGAATTTGGCAAATTTCCATGAATATGTTTTAGCATACAGCAGCTGGAAGTAAGAGTTCAGTTAATTACTGATTTCACGTGAAAACTATTTTGTTCTGTATCTTGCTAATTGTTTCTCTTTGTTTATGCTGAAAGCTGGTGGATGGAGGACATGGCCTTGAGACACACACAGCTCAAAATGTAATGAGTTTATTACTTTGACCAGAACATTTACATTGACCGAGTGATTAGTATTTAAACTTAAACATTACTGAATTGCTATTAATGTGAATAATCATCTCTGATGTTAAACATCAATTCATTAATGTTATTAATAGAAATGCCATTTTGTATTTATGTACAATTTATAATTTATGTATTTATAAACTGTTTTCTTGCATGAACCATTCACAATTTTTCACGCAAAGTGGAGTGTATGGAATTTGTACTTATTTTTCAATGAACATGTTACTGTGAAGCATGGTGGTGGTGGTGGTGGTGGTGGTGTCAGTGCTGTAAAGTGGCTGTTGATTTCTCAAATGCGATTGGTCAAGAGGTGTTGATTTACTGTTTAATAATAGAATCTATGATAGGTGTGCTAGCTGCACAGCAAATCTTCTTTCATTCATCTTCTACCGCTTATCCGAACTACCTCAGGTCACGGGGAGCCTGTGGCTATCTCAGGCGTCATCGGGCATCAAGGCAGGATACACCCTGGACGGAGTGCCAACCCATCGCAGGGCACACACACACACTCTCATTCACTCACGCAATCACACACTACGGACAATTTTCCAGAGATGCCAATCAACCTACCATGCATGTCTTTGGACCGGGGGAGGAAACCGGAGTACCCGGAGGAAACCCCCGAGGCACGGGGAGAACATGCAAACTCCACACACACAAGGTGGAGGCGGGAATCGAACCCCAACCCTGGAGGTGTGAGGCGAACGTGCTAAACACTAAGCCACCGTGCCCCCCACACAGCAAATCACTCAATTTAAAGTTAGTTTTGAAAGAGATGACTTTGTGCATGCTTAGTTATATAAGAATTTGTTAATGATCCTATACTTCGAGAATATACTGGTTGTGAATGTTCCACAGGCAGCTGTTGCCAGTGTGCATCTGTATTTTTATGCATCTATGTCTGAAGGGACTGATTTACTAGCATTAGCTCTGTTTGTTAGCATTAGCGTTAGCATCAAGCTGCTCTCCAGGGCCTGGCGTGTGCTCTCAAGCCGTGTTTGATGTGCAGGTTGGCGTTCACTGCCTTCATGTCCCTGGAGCCTCATGCTGGATGGATGTAGAGGCTGGGCAAGATGCCAGCAGGTGTGATTAGCTTGTCCTCTCACATCAGTGTGAACAGGCCTCCTCATCATGTGCAAGTGTGCCAGGGGAGGCGTACGCCATCTGCTGCCATCTCCGCCGCCAGGAGGGTGCCAGCCATACACACAGGCATCACACCCTGGTGCCCGGCAGGCAGAGAGATTGGGACAGCGACCAAGAATGAAAGTTTTCACCTGAGAGCAGCCTCAGATAACTCTTAAGGTCCGGCAATCTTACAAAAACATAAGTAAAACTATTTGTTAACATGATACACAAAGATTGTGTAAAAGTCAAAATCCTTAATAGTCACAAAATAGTTCCTGTATTTCATTGTATATAAATATAACTAAATAGATGATGTTGGTTTAAGTACAGTTTCATCAGCCATCTCCGGTCTGTAAGGGACCTGTGTGTGTGTGTGTGTGTGTGTGTGTGTGTGTGTGTGTGTGTGTATTTGTAATGCTAAAAATTCAATATAAATATATTGTGCATTGTAGGGTTCTGAAATCTGAAGTATGGAAGAGAAAAGCGGATCCAAAGTGTAAGAAAGTTAAGATATGACCTTGGTTGTCCATTGGTCCCTTTGTCTGTTTCCTTGGCTCTGCTTGAATTGAGCATGTGTGTGTGTGTGTGTGTGTGTGCCGTCTGTCTGATTGAGAGAGTGTGTGTCTCCTGAGGTCTTGAGCTACAGTCTGGGATGGCAAAGGGCATGGATGAATTAGGTTTGCTCAACGGCAAGGCAGGCTTGGCCTTTTCAAGTACTGTTACAATAAAAAGAGATTCTTTCACTTAAAAACATCTATGGGAGGCCATGCAGGGACTTTCTCTCTCTGTGTGTGTGTGTGTGTGTGTGTGTGTGTGTGTGTGTGTGTGTTTGTGTTTGTGTGTGTGTGTGTTAGGGCGGGATCTATATTCATTTGTCTTCTCAAGCTTTCTGAGGTGTATTGATTGCAGCGTGTCTGAGCTTGTGTGTGTGTGTGGGTTGGTGTGTGTCCTGCTTGTGCTTGCATGCGCTGTCTCCCATGCTGAGGCTAGAGTGAGTCTCCTCCTAGGTTTTGTGCTTAGACTACAGATCATCAACATCTGAAGTATTGTGCTCTGTGTGTGTGAGAGAGAGACGGTGAGAGAGAGACAGACAGTGAAGAGGGATAATATGGAGATGAGATTCTGCTTCATCAGATTCCCTTATTCCACACATACCCTTTAATCTTGGCCTCCATGTAAATCCTCGGTGCCTCTAACGACTTGGCCCACACTGATGAATAGAAATTAATCAAAGGTAATGATGTCTCTGTGCACAGACTTTTTGTGTAAACACGCCAGATACAAGCGGTAATGCTCTACAGAGGATTTGTGTAATTCCAATTACAGTAATGGTTGACCTTGTTCTGAATTGAAGAGCCACTGTTGTTTATGTCTTTAAATGCTCCGCTCGTTGATGGTGCTTATGTTTAAAATATACTTTGTTATGTGATATGTTTCTCTGCACATAAATATTCATCGATATGGTACCAGATCAGCCATTCAAACAGTTATGAAAGTAATCAAATTCACCTACAGAATAAACAAAATGAAATTAAATTCAAACCAAAAATTGTTGTATTGATTCAAGAAATAAAGCAGTCAGAACTTTCAATCTACTGACACCAAGCCTTTTCTGTGTACAGTATATACCCTATTATACACATTATATGGCCAAAAAAATGACACCTAAGCTTCACACGCAAATGTGTGTTTTCCTTAAAATGTCACCACTCATGGAAGCACACAGTATTTGGAATGTCTCTGTACGATGTAGATTACAGTTTCCCTTCAACTGGAACTAAGAGTCTCAGAAGACCCTGTTCCAGCATGACAAGTCCCCTGTGCACAAAGCAAAGCTCTATGAAGACATGGTGCGAATGGTTAAGTTGGGGTGGAAGAACACGAGAGTCCTGCACAGTGCCCTGGCTCTGACTCAACCCCACTGAACACCTTCATGATGAACTGGAACACAGACTGAACCCCAGACCTGCTCTTACTCTTACATCACCAGAGTCTGATCTCACTAATGCTCTCACTAATGATCATAAATCCTCTCAAACATGCTCCGACATCTAATGGAAAGCCTTCACAGATTAGAAGAGTGTAGCTTTTTATTCAATTCAAATCAATTCAATTCAATTCCATGTATTTGTACAGCATGTTAATCATGGACATCGTCTCAAAGCAGCTTTACGGAACATAAATATAGTACTAAATGTTTAATATCATACAAAGATTAATATTAGACATAAGTTCAAGATTAATGTTATAGACCTGAGGGCAGTGTTGTATAAAGTACTAGAAAGCAATACTTGAGTAAAAGTACAAGTATCGTACTCAAGTAAAAGTCTTAAAGTATCTGATATAAACTGTACTTAAGTATCAAAAGTCATTTTCTGATATTTAATGTACTTAAGTATTTGAAGTAAAAGTAAAAAGTAAAATTTCAGTGATTTTCGGTAGACATAAGATCAGGGGCAGTTCTAGGGTTTCATCTTTAGGGGGTTTTTGCCCTCAGTGAGAATTTAAAACAAGAAGAGTTTTATATTATATATTATATGACTACATAGTAAGCCAAACGTTATGGTATTATTAAATGGCAAAAGTGGACACCAAAATTTTATGCATGATGTAATGATGCCAGTCTTGAATCAAATCAGTTCATGTATGTGTGCATTCTCTACAAACAGTGTGTCCAATGAATGCAGTCATTAATAAAAAATAATTAACAAGACAAAGACCAAATCAATAAATGTTATTTTTATTTAGTATTGAATGGATTGTTTGCATTAATATTTTGTTTGTGCTATCAACTCTGGTAATAAAAAAATTTCACTGCTTTTGGTTGCCGTCTTTGCGGCTTTCCGCCGATTAACGTTATAGATAAACGCCTCCAGCTCTGACCGCGCGTGCAGGCTGCACGTCCCTGTGTTTCTCCGTAGAGCGTGCGGAGCGTAATGCAATCTAGGAGCAGTGATTCACCAAACCTCCCTTATTGCAGTCGCACACATTTCTTCTGATTTTATTTTGTAGTAACGAGTAACGAAGACGCTTAGTGGAAATATAGCGGAGTAAAAGTACACATTTTATCTAGGAAATGTAGTGAAGTAAAAGTGAAAGTTGACATAAATTTAAATAGCGAAGTAAAGTACAGATACGTGACATTTCTACTTAAGTACAGTAACGAAGTATTTGTACTCCGTTACATTACAACACTGACTGAGGGTGTGATTATAAATTGTTATAAACACCAGAGAATGTGAATTACAGTATCAGTGAACAATGAACAAAACTGGAACTGGATGTTCAGCATGATCATGTTGGTGTGATGGTCAGGTTTACTTTTGGCCACATAGTGTAACTCTTTGCATCATAGTGGCATACAGCATATGTGATTCTTGCAGGTTTTGCAGGTAACCAGATTTGAAAACTACGAGATGCTTGTAAAAACATTTCACTCATGGAAAGCATGTGGTTTTCCCAACAATAGTCAATTCTTTTCTTTACCACAGACAATATCCAATTATCCAGCCCAGTCTATCCACATATTATATCCCCCATATCATTGACTCCTCATTTTTTAATGAGACCTTTATATATTTATCGTGTGTGTGTCTGTGTGTGTGTGTGTGTCTGTGTGTGTGTGTGTGTGTGTTTGCCCTCATGGGAAGGGGTTTGTATTTATCACCACTCTCACCACAGACGGCCAGAAACAAACAAGGCCAATTAGTCCAACTGCTACACACAGGAGAGGGATGAGAACTGTCCCCAGAGCCCGGCGCCACGCCACCTGTGATTTCCCATGGTGCTTTTGCAGCAGGTCCACCTGAAATACACTGTTACAATAATGGGTCTGTGAATATGTGTAATGCACTGAGGTAATGATGATAACAGGCCACGCCAACGGTGTTAGTTTGAGCCGTGTGCTAACAGACATAGCGATGGAGTTTCTTCTGATTAGTGTTTATTGTTTAGTAGCGAAACCTGTGGGAATTTCTAATGAAGGAACTTAGCTGGGTTCCTGAGAGGATTTTAAAATGATATTCATAAAAGTAGAGTATATAACAGCATCAGCGTGGCTAATCAGACAGTGGGTTTAGTCTAATGTTAATGAACTGAATGAAAATTGATTTAGATTGACATTAAATTTCAAGGCCCAACTTCCTGTTATCTGTTAAATATCCCAAAGTGTTTTTCTGTATTCTGTAAGTGTATTTCTGTATCTTTTGCCTTTGCATTCTTTAATATCAGCATGGTGTGTGTGTGTGTGTGTGTGTGTGTGTATGTGTGTGTAGTGTAGTGATTGTCATTGCTTTTCCTGTTCCCATGTAAATGCTACTGTCACGGTACACGAGATAAAATAAGATTTCCTGTATGAACACACTGACATTAGATTTGAACTTGAGACCTATGTGTGAAATACACAGTGAATGAATTCCCAGTATTGAATTTTTTTGCCTATGGCCTAAATCACTGATGCTTAAAATGTCCATAAATGTACTTAAATGTCCTTGTCTAAAATCAATAACAGTGCATGGGAGCATAGCAGAGATTTCCATGTCTGTGTGATTCAAATGTCAATACATTCTTCAATCAGAGGCAGGACGTCATTAGGATGGCTTCAGCTGCAAGGCTACAGTAAACATCACGTCATGCCTTACTGATATGTGCGGATATAAAATGTCAATAAATTCTACTGGAATTCATTTGATTGCATGTACAAACTGACTTTGCTACATGCTCTGTGTGTGTGTGTGTGTGTGTGTGTGGGTGTGTGTGGTTATATACAGCTCATTAAAGCAATTATTGTGTTCATTATTTGTGTAAAGATCTGAAATTATTGCTTATTATAATTGTGCCGAGTAAGAACTAAAACACAATGGGGCATAGAAAAAAAACCAACGACGCATTTACTTTTACACCACAAAGCTGATTACTGTATCTTCCAATAGCACCATATCCGGACATCTTTTATTTCTTTTATACCACATCACCTTCAAAAGTAGCAATGTTTTATTTATTTAAAAAAATTAATTAATTAATAAGTCATATTTTTTATCTGCTAATGGTTCATTAATATTTTGGACCTTCAGTGAGAAAAGGGTCTGTTCCTTGAGAATCCTGAGGCATCTACAGACGTACCAGCTCCAGTTGGATTCCTCTTCATGAGGATTTGGGTATTAGGAAACTACTAGGAGATGCCACCTACTGTACATGTGGTCTTTGAAGAGCACAATCTCCTAGTCAATACAGATGACTATAGAAAGGATGTTATTCATAATAACACACTCCAGTGTTTATAACAGTTTATAATCATACCAGTGTCACCCCAAATGAGGATGAGGTTCCCTTTTGAGTCTGGTTACTCTCAAGGTTTCTTCCTCTTCCATCTAAGGGTGTTTTTACTCCCCACAGTCACAGTCGCCTCAGGCTTGTTCTTTAGGGATAAATACAAACACATTTAAATATAAATCTAATATTAATCTTGAACGTTGTCTAATATCATTCATTCATTCATTTTCTACCGCTTATCAGAACTACCTCGGGTCACGGGGAGCCTGTGCCTATCTCAGGAGTCATTGGGCATCAAGGCAGGATACACCCTGGACGGAGTGCCAACCCATCTCAGGGCACACACACACACTCTCATTCACTCACGCAATCACACACTACGGACAATTTTTCCAGAGATGCCAATCAACCTACCATGCATGTCTTTGGACTGGGGGAGGAAACCGGAGTACCCAGAGGAAACCCCCGAGGCACGGGGAGAACATGCAAACTCCACACACACAAGGCGGAGGCGGGAATCGAACCCCCAACCCTGGAGGTGTGAGGGAAACGTGCTAATCACTAAGCCACCGTGCCCCCCTGTCTAATATCAATCATTGTATAATATTAAACTTATTGTACTAGATTTCTTATGTTATGTAAAGCTGCTTTGAGACAACATCCATTGTTAAACCTGCTATACAAAATCATTGAACTGAATTTAATTGATTTTAACATTGTGATCACGGGTCTGTTCTTGTGGCTACAAACACTATGGTGAAAAAAAAATCTGTACTAATTATTGCAGCTTGTTGTGTTACTGAGAAACTACAAAGTGCAAAGACATTTCCTCATAGTGTGACTGTTACAAAGCGTTGAGTCTGACACGTGTGAACCATTCAAGTGCATGTGAATGATCATTATTGTAAAAACGGTAAGTGCTTTAATATGAACCTGTGATTTGAATCACCACCCGAACTATTGCCAGAGCTGCTTTCATAGATAAAGAATAATCATTTCTCATGATAAATTCCCTGTAATTGAGAAGGACGGTCGTGTTTTAAGGGGCTGGAACAAATCTGAGCATTGCATGTATTATTCTTTTGCTACAACTTAGTATTTTCTTTACCGTGATGTAACTTTTGAAATATAACCATAAACCATGAAAGCATTATTATTTATTACAGTATAAAAATTTATATTGGCACATGTCAAGTTTACAGTGTAATATAAAGTATTTATATTTCACATTTACATTTTATGTTTTCCCATGCATCAATCTAATGAGAGTTTTATAACCCAAGCTGTGGTTCGTTTGAGACGAAGCAACTACCGAGCAGATGTCAGGTGGCGGAGACGGTGACGTCTGCGGGTTAAGTTTCTTTATTTTAGCCTAGGCAAACAAATCCAACATGAGAAGCAAAGTTCAAATCAGACAGATGCCAGGTGATGTGCAAACAGAGTTAATTGGACATGAAACAATGATGTAAACCAGAAACGTACAGTAGTTATAGCTGTAAACCCTACAGCACTGAGATATAAGGAACGGGACTGTGGACGAGTACGAGTGTACGAGTGACTGGGATTGAGTTCTGATGTGTGCAGTCAGAATGATGGTGAAAGCGAACATAAGAGTGTATGTGAGTGATGAGTGTGTAGTCCTTTGTGACCATGTTTGTAGGCAGAGTTATGTTTTGGGAGTTGTGGATAGTGGGTAGGTCACGGTGGCTTAGTGGTTAGCACGTTCGCCTCACACCTCCACGGTTGGAGGTTCGAATCCCGCCTCCGCCTTGTGTGTGTGGAGTTTGCATGTTCTCCCTGTGCCTCGGGGGTTTCCTCCGGGTACTCCGGTTTCCTCCCCCTGTCCAAAGACATGCATGGTAGGTTGATTGGCATCTCTGGAAAATTGTCTGTAGTGTGTGATTGCGTGAGTGAATGAGAGTGTGTGTGCCCTGTGATGGGTTGACACTCCGTCCAGGGTGAATCCTGCCTTGATGCCCGATGACGCCTGATATAGGCGCAGGCTCCCCGTGACCCGAGGTAGTTCGGATAAGCGGTAGAAGATGAATGAATGAATGTACATACCTGTGGCAGGTTAGAACTATACTACAGTCTGGTAGTTACACCAGTTGACTAACGTTTTGATAAAAAATGTATAATATTATATATTAAATATTATAGAAATATAATATTTCTTTTTCTGCATGGGAGCATCATCAGCACACAGTTTTATAGCAATGCATGTCATACTGTTCATCCATTTAAATGTGTGATGAGTCCTGGGAAAAAAAAAAGTTTTCCTACATCTTAATATGAAATCAGATATAAATGTTAGTAATTTTAAAAGAAACTTTTGTGCCAGCTTCGATTTTTTGGCAAACAATATTAATATATAGCTATAATATTTAATAATAAAAAAAGGATATACGAAGTATACACACCAATATTTAATTAAAAAAAAATAGGATATACGAAGTATACATACATATACATACATACTTCTATGTATACTATACGTACACTATATATATGTATATAGTATACTATGTATACTATATACATACTTCGGATTTGTTAGTTATAAGCTCCTCTTATATAAATTACATTTTGTAGTATATTTAAGTAGATTTTCATTTGGAGTAGTTGATATTTTTGCCCATCCATAACCTAGCAATCGGCAATTTTTCCATTAACACACCAAATCCAGTTCATGACATCTATGATGATGACTAATGAGTGAATTGTAATATACATTTAAATTGAAATAAATGCAAAACTTTTTCAGTATTGGAGACCGAATGCATGCAATGGCACATGTAGCGTCACGTATATCCGATGCTGTACAGGCTACTTTACAATATTCAGTGTTACGTACAGAGTGTTATTGTAGAGAATGTAATAATCTTGGCAGTACAGTTGAATATAAAAGTCTGTATCAGTCTGTGTTTCTTTGATGTTTTTGCTCTTAGGTTGTTTTAGCAGTGCTTGCACACATACATAAGAGTGTCGCTGCTGGAAACGAATGCTTTCTATTGATCCTTTAATTAACATAAGCAAAAGGAGAACACAAGGGCATATGTGATGAAGGAATCCAATGAAAGGTTCAGGGTTGAATGAGGAGAGGCTTCTGGCTAAATGTATTCAATGTGAAAATATACCTTTTTTTTTTTTTTTGCTTTTTTTTTTGTCTGCTGCTTTTCGAGTCAGCCTTAATAGCGTCGCTTGCTTTCTATTGTCATCGTGTTTTAATAATGCTGCTGCTTTCCTTTCATACACTTCCTAACAAATCAAATGGAGTGCTGGAGACATTCTGATTATGAGTACAAATCATTTTATTTGACTAATTATATACTTATTATTTCGACTTAAGTAGTTCTGATTGACTTAAAGTTAAAGTTAAAGTATCGAAACTGTATTTTTTTTTTTTTTGTAAAAAAATGTTCAGTGTTATTCCTAATAAATATAGTTTATAATTTATTATAAGTTCCAAATATATATTTACTATATATTTTATATGAATAATTAAAAAAAATCCATTTCCCTTGACAGAATACAAGGACGCTTCATCAGCGCATCTTAAATCAAAGGAGAAGGGGCGGGGCTTCCAGGATGTCAGTTAGTTAATGTTAATATTAAAATCACCTGAGCAACTGTCAATCATTCTAGATCCAAAGTTCAATTTGCACATGCGCCATTTTTTTTTTGGTATTTTGTTAAAGGACAGGATTTTGCTAAGTATTTTTTTAATTGTTGTGACTAAAAATTGTGACTTTTTGGTCAGAATTCGAAGACTAGAATAGCATGAGGGTGGGATACATTAGTTGGATCCCTGAATCGGTTATTTATGATATATTAAAAGTACTTGAATTGGCAAAATTTGCAGGTACAGGATTCTTAATGAATTCAATTTATATTATATTATATTATATTAATTATATTACATTGATGGGGGGCACGGTGGCTTAGTGGTTAGCATGTTCGCCTCACACCTCCAGGGTTGGGGGTTCGATTCCCGCCTCCGCCTTGTGTGTGTGGAGTTTGCATGTTCTCCCCGTGCCTCAGGGGTTTCCTCCGGGTACTCCGGTTTCCTCCCCCGGTCCAAAGACATGCATGGTAGGTTGATTGGCATCTCTGGAATATTGTCCGTAGTGTGTGATTACGTGAGTGAATGAGAGTGTGTGTGTGCCCTGCGATGGGTTGGCACTATGTCCAGGGTGTATCCTGCCTTGATGCCCGATGACGCCTGAGATAGGCACAGGCTCCCCGTGACCCGAGGTAGTTCGGATAAGTTCGGTAGAAAATGAATGAATGATTTCTGCATAAAGTTTGGTGGGTTTAGATGGAATGTAATACTCTAAGGACCAGCTGCTATCTTCTGGATGGATGAACACTGTTTTTTTCATATCTGGAGGATGGTGATGGAGAGCACTGTGAATGCTTTGGTACTCCTG
The DNA here is from genome assembly GCF_030014155.1 of Tachysurus vachellii. Lineage (NCBI taxonomy): Eukaryota > Metazoa > Chordata > Actinopteri > Siluriformes > Bagridae > Tachysurus > Tachysurus vachellii. The sequence goes on along the minus strand of NC_083462.1, from coordinate 8,201,512 downwards.
TAGATGTTCAATTGAATTGAGATCACGTAACTGTGAAGGCCATTGTCATGTCACTTACCTTACTTATATCCTCATCAAACCTTCCCATGGCATAACAGAACCACCATATTTTAATTTGACATCCGTCTGTATATATATTTATGAGGCTTTTATACGGGGATTTCTCAGACAGCTAAAGAAATATTGCATTCTTGAATAATGACAGTGAATTTTGTATTAGTCTTTGATATGCAATAAAATAAAAACAGACATCTCTAGACCCCAGGGAACTTTTCTTCCAGCCTTTGAAATACCAGGGGATCAACACATGCAATCAGGTTAAGAAGCTGCATTTATTACTTCAAGATTTCAGGCTTAAATGAGAAAACACTCCAGTCGACGAAATACGGTAGCGGGAAATTATTATATAAGCAACTAGAGTGTACTGGGTTTCAGAGAGGATACTTCAACACGGCTGTATCGTTCATATAAACAAAAAAAACAGAGAATTTAAAGTAATGATGACTTTTTTAATTTCATTTTTATATTCCAGTGCGCAATAGGTAGCACAGTTCACACTCGCAATATAGGCAGCAAATTGGCTAGAGATGATGCTCTCTGTGGAAATGTAAAGCAGTGAGAGCGGCTCGGCTCGGATCGAAGGACAAGCTTTTCATTATTGCTCAGATGAAGAGACAAGGCCCGAGTCTGAGGAGGAGAAAATTCAATCATCGAAGTCTACTGATGGATATATCATAAAGAACAACACGGCAGATATAAGACATAAAACGTCTCATTTTTAAACATCTGTATTCCCGTCCACGAATGTTTCTCTGACATGATAAATCCCCAAGCTGTTGTCTTGAGGTTATCTGATTTAGATTTATAGCAGCACTCATGGCAATGAAACACTGTTTAGTGTATGTGTATATTAGACATTTGAACACACACCTGACTTTGGGTTTTTTTATATTCTTTCCAAAAGCCTAGGTACACAGACGAATGGCTCAAGACAGATTTACCACAGCGAATAAAAGCCCAGCGATAACACCAAAGAGTGACAGTAACCTTGACTTGCCTACTGAGACTTTCAAAAGTCACTCAAAGGATTGTAGGATGTGTTGAGCTGCAGCAGCCATCCAATTAGACGTAAGGGTCTCCTTCTGGTGTCCCAGACCCGATCCACTCCCTCTGGGATCTCTTCCTTCCTTCTTGCCGATCCTTCACCTCCCACTGAAGTGCATTTTGGCTCCATCTCCTGAACTCCATTAAATCAGCCTCATTTTCCGCCTGCTCTTTACGACAGAGAGATGGAGGTTGAGTCGAGTCGAGCCAATAAGGCTTGCGAAAAGAAACTTTTTTTCCTTCTCCATCTCCTTTCAAAAGGTCTTTGTGCAAACCGAGACTCTTTGAAATGCTGATTCAGTGGCCTCGGCAGACGTAACGTTCCCTCGTGGGTAATGGTAGCAGAAGTTCAAAATGAGAGAAATGTTTGACTAGGAAAAGGCCAACTTTCAAGTGAACATCAGCGGATGTCTACAATACAGGCAATCAGCCAGAGAGTACAAACCATCGGGAGAGATATTTCAATAAAGTCTGAAACATAAGCATGTCCTACATATTCTTTTATTTGATGAAAAGTAACCCAGAAAGAAAAAAAACTCAAAAATGTTTCCAACCTCCTGCTGTATTATTCAGATACTCTCAGATATTTTAAAGCACAAGTGATACCAGTTCCTATATGAATTGAAATGCTTAAATAACACATTATAAAGCTTATGTAATACCCTTAAAGCATTAGAAATGGAACTTCTAATAGAAGTGATATATAATCATTATTTATGACAAATTATTATAATAATTAATGAGTACATGTTCATAAGAGTTATACACACTAATCTGCATTATAACACACGGTATAGTATCTACATCGCAAATTATAATACATACATACATAATACAAAATATATTATAATATAACATAAATATAACATAATAAATTTTTTCTTTTTTTTTTTTGTGGTGCATTATAACGATGTTGTATACCATGAACACATATTTATTGTATAATGTAACGTGTTATATTATGTTGTAATCGTGTCTGCAAGGTGTTATGTACTGTGTGCAACCGAAACAGAATACGAGCTAATATACAGAGTAATTCTAGGTGTTATATCTCTGTGTGTGTGAGTGTGTGTGTGCGTGTGTATGTGTGTGTGTGTACGTGTGTGTGTGTGTTTGCACTAAATATATGGAATTAAAGTAAGAAATAAAACACAACCAAGAATAGAGTTGGAAATTGATCATGTTGCCATAACAGCACATGGCAAAGTGTTTTATTCCTCATATACCGCAGTAGATTGCCAAAGAAACTATTTTATTTATTTATTTATTTATTTATTTATTTATTTATTTATTTATTTGTCACTATACAGTATGCTGTAACAGTTTTATGTTAAGAAGCTTCTCTTGTTACTGAAAGCTGCGAAGCACAATGGTGGAAAACCTAATGAAAGTTATAGCTTTATATCTGACTGTTAGAAAGCACTGACACAAGAGACTATTGTAATAAATACCTTGACAGAAAACATCACCATATTGACAATCCCACTGTTTTCTATCTATTTACAGCTCATTTTCAGTTCACTACGCACTAATCCAGAGTCCAGGCACATACAGTACCGAGGCTATGTTGTGTCATATACTACAGTTAGGCTGTGGTACAGTAGTTAGAACATTTGCCTCACATTGTGCGTGTGTGTGTGTGTGTGTGTGTGTGTGTGTGGAGTTTGAATGATCTCCCCATGCTTCAGGGTTTTTTTTTGTCCTTTGATTTCTTCCCCAGTCCAAAGACATGCATTGTAGGTTACAGGTATCTCTACACTGTCTATAGTGTGTGAGTGTGATTGTGCCTTGTGATGCGTTAGAACCCTGTCCAGTGCCTTGGACCTTGAATCAATGGGACAGACTCCAGGCTCCCTGTGACCCTGTGTATGATAAGTGCTTGGAAAATAGATGCCTGTGTCATGATGGCTTGGACAATATGTTTGTTTATGTCGTGTGCTATGTGCTATGTACTTTTGTCTTATGTTTTGTGTCTTTACGTGTGTTCGGCCCGATTATTATCCTGGTCCTGTCTCTGCACACCTGATCCTTATGTTTCATTAATTACCTCCCATGTTTAATCTGTGTTGTCACTATTTATACCTGTTGTCTTGAGTGTGTATTTTGCCGAGTCCTTATTGTTGTGCTTTGTTTGTTTCCCGATGTTTTCCATTATATTTTTTAGTTTCTCGTACCTTGTCTAAATATATATATTTATTTATTTTTCACACACAGACATATATTTGTTTTATTTGTATGTGCTTTACATTCATTCATTCATTTTCTACCGCTTATCCGAACTACCTCGGGTCATGGGGAGCCTGTGCCTATCTCAGGCGTCATCGGGCATCAAGGCAGGATACACCCTGGACGGAGTGCCAACCCATCACAGGGCGCACACACACACACTCTCATTCACTCACGCAATTACACACTACGGACAATTTTCCAGAGATGCCAATCAACCTACCATGCATGTCTTTGGACCGGGGGAGGAAACCGGAGTACCTGGAGGAAACCCCCGAGGCACGGGGAGAACATGCAAACTCCACACACACAAGGCGGAGGCGGGAATCGAACCTCCAACCCTGGAGGTGTGAGGTGAACGTGCTAACCACTAAGCCACCGTGCCCCCCTAGTTTTGTTATTTCATTAATAAAACCCTTGTCTGTCTATCCCTGCATTTGGGTCTGGATTTTGTCCCCACCAGAGACACCTTTTCTGACAGGATGGATGTTTTACACATGTGTCATAATCCCCAGTACAAATAACTACACACACACCAGCTGGGAATATCTATGTTTTCTTTTCTTTTTTCTGCTTTACATTGTTGACATTCACATGGCAGACAATTTTGAATGGAGGTTGACGGTTAAAGGCATTGTTTAAAGGCCCATTAACGCCTCTCCAGAAGTGCTGGGATGCAAATGATTATCCCATCACTATCTCACTAGCTCTTAAACATTTTAATGGAGTTTAATGGGTTTTATTTGCATGAGTCTTATATGCAGTGTTTAGAAAGCAATTACAGGGTGACGGGTAAAAAAAACGAAATGCGCATAAAAACACAGGCGTAAAAGCATATTAGCATAAAAACAATAAAAATCTTTTCTCCATATATAGTTTTAGTTGTTTTGTCCTTTGTATGTCTATATGTGTGTCTATATATAATGTTTACATTACAAGTTGCATGATTAGTCATTGCATTTTCCACTACTTTTAAACTAATAAATGCTCATGAAGAACAGAAACGCACATGTTAAAGCACACTCCAATTAACACAAGCTATAAATTACATTTACAGCTTTGACTGAATTTCAGGCTACACTGATAATGACCAACACGAATCAGCGTGAAATATGAGCGGAATAAATAAATCCGTGTCTCATATAAAACGATTTAAATAATCCACACTCATCGGATGAAACGACGACGGTGGGCGGATTAGTTGAGAGCGAGGAATTAGCAAGGAAGCTCGTGTCCGTCATCACAGCGCTCTTTGATTGCTCGATGACTCGCCTTATCTCAATGCAGGAAGCTACTGTTTGTCAGGAAGAAGCTTTTTTCCAGGTTGATAATGACCCAGGAGCTGAAACACCATGATCTGGCCACGGTAGCATCCAAAGACAAATCTGCATGCTTCACTTTAAACTTTCTGAGAGGAACTGGATAATGACTGGCAACCCGTCATTCTGAATGGGCTCATTTCAGTGCAAGGATTTTATTTAAATTAACCTTAAAATCTAAAATAAAAATAATAATAAACACCCTGCTGTTGGTCAATATAAGACTAGAAGAACAGCGTCCCTGTATCCTGCAATCACGATCTCTGAATCCGCTATTCATGATATAAATAGCAGTAATATTTGCAGTATTTCATATATGCTACACTTATTTATTATATATATATATATATGCATATGCTACACTTATTTACTGTGTCTATATAGACACATTGACAATGTCCATTCAACTGAGTGGCATTTGTGTGCCTTATGATCTGCTTTGATTGACTATTCAGCTGCCATAAGTGTATTTAGTCACAGCATGCAAACAACTAATGAGACATAAACTGCATGACAGCTCCTTCATGCTCTCTCTCTCTCTCTTGGTCTAATTACTGCCTTAGAACACTTGGCCGACTTTGCCTTGTTGTGAAAGGACATTTAGCTGGCATGGAAAGATCTTTGCTTTAAACTCCAGAAATGGTTGGCTAGTAAGCCCATGGCGTTGTTCCATATGTCTCTGATATTGCAGTAGCTGCATCACTTTTTTTTTTAAATGAGATTTAAGGCAGCTATCTTAGTCCCAGACACACCAATCACATCCAGCGTCCTGTTTTAGCCCCACAGTAGCCGCAGACTTATCGCACCGATGGGAGTTGAAAGAAGCAGAAGCCGCCTGTGGGTTTGGAAAGGCCTGCCTGAACAACTTACATTGGCTCATTTTTCATCTTCCTGTTTACAGAAAACAGGCCAGAAACAGGCAGACCGATCGGAAAGCGAGCCTCTGAGGGAATGCCTACACCGTGAAACACTCTGAGCCCTTCGACTTCCTCACAACTCCGCTCGATCCACCAAGCACAGATTTTATCAGATAAGTTTCTTAAGACTGACAAGCACACAATTAACTAGAAAAGAGTTTAGTACCTTTAACGAGCATGTTATAAAATTCCACAATGTATAAAAATCCTTTACAATGGCAAGTTTAGTTCTTGGGCTTGTCAAGATTCAAGATTACCTTTTAAACTAATTAGAAATTCATAATAACAGGATATTTGGAAGGGTTGAACAAAAGAATCCTTCCTGTGATCAACTATAAAACTTGCAGTGCTTCAAATACAATTTTAAAGCTGAAATTTGCACTAAAATAAGACTTTACATTTGGCCCCATATGTTTAAGCTCGTGTCAGCTGAAACTTATGATGACTTTGGCATGATTTTGCAGTTTCAGTCAAAAATCTATCAAAATTTCTTAGTCACAATAACACGTGTAACATACTGTGGGCCACGTACACACAGATTTATCGTCAGTGCAAACAATGACAGCTGATTGTACAATGACAGTATTGTTCTGTCAGTGTCACAGATCTCTGGTTAAATCTGATGCTTAAAGTGTCCAGTAGCTACGACATAGCTACAAATACTGTATTCTATCAGAAATGGGGAAATATTTGAATAAAAAGAATTTTTGCATGGTTACCTTAGGAATGTTTTTACAACTCCTCGATCTGCACAAGCCTGGATAACAGAGGAGACTGACTGATGATGCGAGCAGAACATAGTGCTTTTCTTTAATCGCTGGTCTGTCGTTAGTGTTACTGTATAATCAGACATAGAATACATGTCATTGAGCATCTTTACTGAATTCATGTAGATTTTTTGGGAATGTAACGTATGAAACATATGTTTGGATTAATTTATTTTTTCTTTTAACTAGTTTCAAAGTAAAAATTTCCATTATTATTATTATTATTATTATTATTATTATTATTATTATTATTATTATTATTTATTATTATGTATTATTATTCATTAATTCATTTTCTACCGCTTATCCGAACTACCTCGGGTCACGGGGAGCCTGTGCCTATCTCAGGCGTCATCGGGCATCAAGGCAGGATACACCCTGGACGGAGTGCCAACCCATCACAGGGCACACACACACACACTCATTCACTCACGCAATCACACACTATGGACAATTTTCCAGAGATGCCAATCAACCTACCATACATGTCTTTGGACCGGGGGAGGAAACCGGAGTACCCGGAGGAAACCCCAGAGGCACGGGGAGAACATGCAAACTCCACACACACAAGACGGAGACGGGAATCGAACCCCCAACCCTGGAGGTGTGAGGCGAACGTGTTAACTATTATTATTATTATTATTATTATTATTATTATTATTATTATTATTATTATTATTATTATTATTATTATCCAGCCAATCCTTTTTTTTCCTGCTTCCTAAACAGGGTTGCAGGAAACCTGAAATCTATCCCAGGGTTTTTTATTCCTGAACTTTCCACAAACAGAACATTATTAAAGCGATCATTTGATTCAAGTTGCCATTATTTATAGGTGAGTTGTTTCAGTACTGAGGCTCAGAGTGAACACATACAATTCAAGAAACCTGTGTAACAGACTAATGAGAAGAATTCAGCAATAAATATATCCAATCATGCACATGTTTACTTTAGAGATGTCAGTCAGCCTACAACTCTTAATTAATGTCTTTAGACTGGGGGAGGAATTCGAAGTACCCACAGGAAACCAGAACACGTTTCTCTGGATCAGTAGTTAGTACTAAAGATCATCACAAGATTTACTTCTTCCGAAAAGAAATTTTAAAGTAGACATAAAATAAAACAATATATAAAAAAAAGAAGTTTAAACATCAACACAAATCAATACAAAGTTCTTCGGGCTGATCAATTTTTTATCCTGTAATAAAATAGTTCTGTCATGATGGGCGTGGTCTGTTCCAGGACGACTCCAAACCCCCACCCGTCCACAGGGAACGACGGCTCGCTGAACGGTTTGATAAGGATGAAAATGATGTAAATCACAAGCAATACACTTCCCGCTCACCAGATCTCAAGTTAATTAAACACCTCAGGGAGATTTTGGAGAGAGGCGTTAGACAGAGGTCTCCACCTGTATCTTCAAAACACCAATTAAAGGAATATCTATTGGAAGAATATCGTTCATGCTTTCAGTACAGCTCCAGAGACCAAGATGCATTGCACCGAAGCTCTTTGAGCAATTCATGCTGATCCAACACCTTCATTCTGATTTTTTTTTCCTTTACAATACCATGAACCAAGGTGTACCCTAATTGTAGACCAGGCAGCATTAAGAACATTTAATGCTAATTGTGTCCTGGTATGATCTAAAATGTCCCAATAGACCGTCCGACGATTACTTAGAAAGCTATATTCCAGATCCTAAGCTGTGTATATCTGATGAGGGACAGTGATAGTTCCCAGTATCATAATGAAAGCAGTGCCTATGAGGCAACGTGGCATTTCAGCCTTTGCCATATCAGCTTTGAATATTAATATATCCTCAGGGAGACATGAGACGAAAATGAAGAAGACGTTTCGTACGTTTTTCCCACTTTCGATCCCCTAATGAAGACTATAAATAGAAAATGAAAACCTTACGGCTTATTTAGGCATTCATGAGGTATGTCCCAAAATGATAAATATTAAGCATGCCTGGTCAAAACATTCGCTTATAAATTATGTAAGATCCAAAATGCAAAACAAGACATAGAAGGTGTGTTTTGTCAAGCCCATTAACCACACACACACACACACACAATCTCACACACACACTCTCACACACACACATGCACGCACACACACACACTCTCTCTCACACACACACACACACAGACATACACATATACACACACACACATATACACACACATACACACACAGACATACACACATACACATACACATATACACACACACATACACACAGACATACACATATACACACACACATACATACATAGACATACACACATACACACACATACATACACACATACACACAGACATACACATACACACACACACACATACACACACAGACATACAGATACACACACACACTCACACATACACACAGACATACACATACACACACATACACAGACATACACACACACACATACATACACACATACACACAGACATACACATACACACACGCACACACACATACACACAGACATACAGATACACACACACACACTCACACATACACACACACATACAGACATAAACATACACACACACATAAACACACACACTCGGTATTATTTAATTACAACAAACAACATTGCTTGTACTGTATATCTTTAAAAGTAGAGAATGTCTCTACAGATTATATACTGTAGGTTTTACAATCATTTGTATGTAATTAGGCCAGTGATCTACATCATGACAAGGGCACTTTATAAAAAGATAAATGACATTTTCAGAGGAACATAAATGTCAAATATGCGGTAAAATTAGATATAACATAATGGAGGTGGATTATTTACCTAGGGTCTGTGATGCCTAGACAGGGGATCTCGGATTTGTTGATGTATTTTTTTATTGTTTACTTGTAGAAATCACAATCACAATGAACATTTTTTTTATTATCGATATTTAATCCTGAATTATTATTCTTAGCCGGTTTTACATGTTACTTGATTCAAACCTCAGTACTCAGTACTCACTTAAAACAAATAATAATCAACTTCATTCGAATGACAATTTTAATAAAATGAGACATAAACAACAACTAAATTAAATTAAAACAATTAAAACAACAACAGATAGTTAAAACTTCATTGTTCACAGCTCAATGATTCTAATATTTGAATAGTTGAAGATTAGATTTGTAAAATCCATTGGTGTCTAGGTGGGTCTGTGGAATTTAATTCAAGTTAATGGTGCTAAGCTCATGATCTAAGCAATCCAGTCAACAAGATTTAAGAGGTTTAACAGGATTGCGTGAGATTTCAGTGGAATTTATCTTAATTAATTAATAGAAAAGCCAGGAATAGTGATCTAAGCCTTCACACATAAGCCGTAACCCTTAAGAGATGAACAAATGATCAATAAGTGCTACTTCACTTGCTTACTGATTAATGTTTATTAAGGCTATCATATATCAGGGATGACAGCTAACGTATCCTGAATCTCTTTAGTTATTGAAGCATCGCCACATGATGATGATGTTGTTTTTCTTCTTCTCTGTGTTGACCGGAGCTTAGCATAGCCACAATATCATAGCAATTTAGCCTGCTAATTATTATCCAGATAAACAGGCAGGAAAAAGGATAATACAATAAGCATCATTTGGCAAACTCCCTTATCCAGAAAGATTTACATTTCATTTAATACCATTAAGGGCGAATGGCCTTGCTGAGGGGTCCAGTAGCAGCAGATTGGGGAGCCAGGGATTCAAACTCACAACCTTCTGATGGGTAGCCCAGCACTTTAGCCACTAGTCTAGCACATACCACATCATGATAATGATGAAGAAATACACACAA
>NC_083462.1:8171361-8186361 GCF_030014155.1 Tachysurus vachellii | reverse complement strand
ACTGCGTCTGTGAGAAGGAAGGGGGAAAAAACTCAGCGTCTCGGCACACTCGTGAAAAACCAGCTCCGTGACACAGCAATCAGCTGACCCGCTTTGTCATCATTATCGGTCCACGCAAACCAAATGGGGGATGCTGGGAAGTTTTTCGGGGTGTGGCGCCACCTGACTACGCCCTCTCATTTGTTTCGTTTTTTTTTTGTTTTTTTTATGACGGTGATGTTCCAACGTCGCTGTTTATCTCTTTGTTTCCCCCACTTTTCTCCCTCCTTCTCTCATGATCTCTCTATCTGTAAAGTTGTATTTCCACAGAATGTACCACTGACCAGTATCCAGAGCTGCATCTGAATCTCCGCTGTGTGAGAAAGGGAGAACTGCATCCTCCAAACCTCACATCAGAGCTAATAATTCCTTTTTTTCCACACCTGGATGTGCACATTTGCGATACGGACATTCAGGTCAAATATTCATCCAGTCAGTGCAGCACAATTTGGTTTCTTTCTTCAGGAGGAATAGATAAAATTGTTTCCTGTGTCAGGAAAGCCTTGAAGGACAGACACTGAAGTGGCTGAAACAAAATCTTTTTCTCATCTGCTTTCCGTTCACATTTTCTACCACATATTTATTTCATATCCTGTTTTTTTCTTCTCGTTGTTTTGTTGCTTACATTGTTTTTAACTCTCTCTCTCTCTCTCTCTCTCTCTCTCTCTCTCTCTCTCTCTATTCCTCAACAAGTCAAAAGCCAAAGCATTAAATCTTCCTGCTGCAGATTGATTGACGTGACGCACAACCACATCTTCAGATGCAGAACAAAGCGAGCGTGTCGCTCGGAACAAAAGAGAAAAGTGTTCGAGTAACGAGTAATCGTAGTGCTCTAAAAGCAGTAATTTGAAAGCAACATTTCCTGCCAAGGCCATTTCCAGCATTGTAGCCATTTAATTTTCCATTACATTGCTGATACTCTTGATTGCTTTTCCTTCCCTGTTCTGTTCTCAACCCAGGTTTACAGCAACACAGGCTTCAAGGATTCTGGCAAAATTTCACTTGTTCCTTACATGTGCTCTGAACCAGCACATAGTGTTTAATGTCTCATGATTAGATATATACTGAAACATATAGGATGCCGTATATATATACACACTCATATAATATCATTCAGTACTACACTGATTAAGTGATTTGTGTGGCAAAGTGACAATGATCTGTTTATATGTTTATATATGTATACATAAATATATATATATATATATATATATATATATATATATATATATATATACATACATATGAGATCATTGTCTTTGTCACAAATCACTTAATCAGTATAATACTGAATGACACTATATGAGTATATGAGTATATATACATACTGTATATCACATCAGAAATATATCCAGACATCGAGACAAGGCAAATAATAAGCCAAGCGACACTGTGAGGTGGGATGTGTGACCACAGCACAAATCCAATAGGTTTTAATTCCTTTTACACCAGATCAAATTTTTAACAATTCTTCTTCTTATTATTATTAATTATTAAAGAACAGCAAATAAATTTAGTTCCTGCTATTGAATTTTTGTTATAACAGCTCTAGACTTTTGTATATCCTCATCCTTTTTTTTTTTTTTTTTTGCAATAAGAAAATTTAAGCTTACTGCTTTAACTCTGGGACTCAATACCGTTAAGTTAACCGTTAGATTTATGACTGTATGTTCACGTATTAACCGATTGATTGAATGATTACTGGAGACGTAAAAAATAAATTCGAGTGACTCAAAAGACTTCACCAAAGATATTTGTTGTGTATGATTTCTCTGTTGATTCATAATGAGTCCTGCTAAGCCTGAGACATGCTAAGGCCATTTCTACTGTGTATGAAGGAAGTTAGCAAAGAAAAAAATGAAATTATGAAAGAAATAATCAAATGCTGTATAAAACCTACCAGAATGATTCAAAGGAAATCAAAATAAGAACAGATCAAAATGTTAATGGATGAAGTTTAAAAACGTTTGACATTACAGATTGATCATGGATGTCCAATGTTTACGCTAAAGGTGAATATTCAAGTGTTTTGCAAGGATGTGGTAGCTTAGTGGTTAAGGTGTTAGACTACCAATCAGAAGATTGTGAGGTTGAATCCCAGGTTGACCAAGCTGCCACTGCTGGGCCCCTGAGCAAGGCCCTTAATGCTCTGGTGTACAAAATGTAATTTATTCTTTATAAGGGTGTCTTGTAAATGTATTAAAAACTCTTACAAGTTATATCATGGCAGTCACATTAAGTTTCCCCTGGCAAAGCTATGTGTTATCAGGAACAAGGCCAGACTTTTAGCTACAGTCATTGTTAGTCATCGTAAACAGCACATTTGATATATTGTGTGAATTGATTCCATTTGCTGCGGGTCTGAGATGAAATCCTGGCATTATGCAGCCTGTAGATCTGCAAGCATTAAACAGAAGTGAAAATGTAAAAAAAAAAAAAAAAAAAAAAGAGAGAGAGCGAGAGAGATGAAAAACAAGATTGTCTGTGGGCATTGCTCCTGATTTATCACCGAGTGGAGAAGTGCACCTTGGGGAGTGATAAGCGATCAGCCATTGGCTCCTGAACTTCTGTCCTTACATCTGTCCTCTGCTCACAGGGGAACACAAACTGCTGAGCTGAACAAATGGATGCCCCTGGCAAACTAAGCGAGGTTTGAGTGACCTTCTGAGTGAAGTGGGAGCCGGAAAACTTCTGTTTTTGGAGGACGGAATTGAAAGTCCTCTGTTAAGTGCCTATAGAAAACTTGCTTTGAAAGAAGGGCTTAGATGACATGTGGCAGGAGAAAAGTGCTGAAAATCATGCGGAGACAAGGCAAGAGTAAGTTAATGACCTCAGTAACTTTGACCGTGTCATGGATGATGGTGTCAGACAGGTTGGGTAGAATATTTTAGAAACCGCTATCGTTCACACACGTCGGTTTCTAGAATATACACAAAACAGGTGTGATAAACATTCTCTGGGTTCAGAGTAATCAGACTGCATAAATCATCAAACAAATTTCTTCACCACTTCATTACCACTGTTTTGGGATCAGTTTCTGATTGGTCATTCCCTCCAGGATTTGGCAATTAAACATTCTGAGACGTGATCACAAAATGAATCAAAATCTTTGACAGTCTGAGTTGCTTGCGATCTTCGCAACTCTGCATCGCAACTTTAAAAAAAAATAAAATAAAAATAAGCATTATTGGCACACAATCATAAAAAAAGTTGTAAGGAAGTGATGTATAATCGTACAGGTGGTGAAGTAATATGTATATACATATAGGAAATACCTGCTAAGGTTAACTTGGACTTCAGCATCGATAGAGTTTCTCCAGTTCAGTTTAACAGCCTCACTGGCACAGGCTGAAGGAACAGCGCACACACACAGACACACACACATACAGTATGTATATATACATACACCCACAAACACACAAAAGGCCCATTGTACTGGTAAAGGTTGGTAATATTAGACAGGTATTGAGGAAGCAGGTGTAGATTAGAGGAAAAAGGTTACGAAGCATTGCTTTACCAGACCGTGTCCTCTAAAAAACACAGTACTGAATACTTACTGAATTATTCACACTGTGTCCAAATGATCTCATCACACTATATGCAAATGAGCTCTTTACACTTCACGCAATATGATAAAGGACGAGAAGATACAAAAAAAAAAAAAACAAACAGGAGGGAAGACCGTTTCTGTGCAATCACACTAAACTTATTAAAATACTGTTTGTAGAGCGAGAAACAGCGTGGGTTGCTATGGTAACGCAGGCCAAGCGGGAGGAGTGTGTTTTGGATAATGCTGTGATAAAATGCACTGGATGATCAAACCTGCTGTAGGTGAAGCATTCGAATACCTCATGAGTACAGGATATAAGTGACCCGAGCGACGTGATAATTGGTCAATTTTACACGTTGTACAACTTTATTTTAACGAGTAAAGCAAGTATCATTCCAAGTGTACACAACTCTCAGTTTCTGTGTACATACAGCAAAAGTCAGCAATGAATCATTTAAAAAGTAGTTTAGAACAGATTTTTACTTACATTTTAGTTTTTCTATCTATCTATCTATCTATCTATCTATCTATCTGTCTGTCTGTCTATCTATCTATCTATCTATCTATCTATCTATCTATCTATCTATCTATCTATCTATCTATCTATCTATCTGTCTGTCTATCTATCTACACATCTATCTATCTATCTATCTTTCTGTCTGTCTATATATCTTAGTCAAGTTATCTATCTGTCTGTCTGTCTGTCTGTCTATCTTAGTCAAGTTATCTAGCTATCTATCTATCTGTCTGTCTGTCTGTCTGTCTGTCTTAGTCGAGTTATCTATCTATCTATCTATCTATCTATCTATCTATCTATCTATCTATCTATCTATCTATCTATCTATGTATCTGTCTGTCTGTCTGTCTGTCTATCTATCTTAGTCAAGTTATCTATCTATCTATCTATCTATCTATCTATCTATCTATCTATCTATCTATCTATCTATCTATCTATCTTTCTGTCTGTCTGTCTGTCTGTCTGTCTGTCTGTCTATCTTTCTGTCTGTCTGTCTGTCTGTCTGTCTGTCTGTCTGTCTATCTATCTATCTATCTATCTATCTATCTGTCTGTCTGTTTGTCTGTCTGTCTGTCTTAGTCAAGTTATCTATCTATCTATCTATCTATCTATCTATCTATCTATCTATCTATCTATCTATCTATCTATCTATCTATCTATCTACACATCTATCTATCTTTCTATCTATCTATCTATCTATCTATCTATCTATCTATCTATCTATCTATCTACACATCTATCTACACATCTATCTACACATCTATCTACACATCTATCTGTCTGTCTATCTATCTATCTGTCTGTCTGTCTGTCTGTCTGTCTGTCACATTATAAATAAATCCAATCAATTATTTAATCATTATTATGAATTCATTTCATCGAGTAATTTAATAAACATTCTTATAAATAGTTAATAAATAATGAATTGTGTTATTTTATATTATTATCTAAATGATGTTGCCATAATTGTTATAATTAAAAAAAGTAATAATAACCGTGTGTATGTATGTAAAAATGTTACATATAAGTATAATGTAAGTATAATTTAATACTATTTCAGATACCAGTTCATATTTACTATTTTATCTAATTACATTATTAATTACATTATTATTATTAATTACATTACATAAGTCTTTTTGTCTTTTTTAGAGTCAGATTCAGGTTACTTCTTGTAGTAGTCTTCAGCATTATAAATAATGAAATAAAAGCTATTAATTCCTCCGTGCAGGACTAACCTGACTGGATTTTATGCAACTGCTGAGCTTGTGAAATGTTTGTTGACAGTGCTTCAGGGCAAGCAGCTGCCTGGATGCTTAATGCATGGGACAAAATAGATGTTTCACAGACGTTTGAGAACTTGCTGAAGGTAATTTGGCAAATATGTTAACAGTGTGTCTTGAGGAGATGTTCGAAAAGCAAACACGGTGAAACATTAGCGGTTTTGTCAGTGCAGTATTGTTTTAACGAGGATATCGTAAGCAACGGGTTGCACAACAAAAACGACTCATAATATGATGTTAAAAATGAGCAATTTTATTATGATGGGAGTGAGAAGCATTGAATGTTGCAGAAGAGCTTTGACGCTGTATTTTAATGATTTCCCTGAGGGACAGATAGAAATGTTGCTCAGTATCTGGCACCAAAATGAGGTCTTTATCTTGAAGAGACATATTGCAGCTAAGAAGCCATCTTAAAGACAAAGAAGCACTGCTGAGTAAACTGAACAGAGTTAAATGGTACGATGAACCGTGGCAGAAAGTCTTATGGTTTCTAAATGTGCGACGTGTCATTTATAAAGGAACCGGTGTGTCAGAAGGTGAAGTAGCGAGACACATGACGATGCCTTATTGTGTGGTTTGTGTTATGGTTATATTTCAGCTAGTGCTGTAGGGGATCTGTTCACAACTGACAGAATGACAAATGCTGAGTAATATAAAGATTATATATCATCATGACTCTTCTGTATTTTTAGGGAAAATGGCTGAATAGCTAAATCAGACACAAGACACAAGGAAAAGTACAGTAATTAGACAATGACTGGACTCTAATTGACCTTAGACATTTACACTACTGTATCATGTTTCATTGTATTGTACTGCTTCTCACAGCTTATGTATCCCCTGGATCTGAGTGTCCTCTCTGTCTAGAGTTTCGTTTGTTTAACTCAGGTTTCCTCTGGGTTCTCTGGTTTCCTTTCACCTCTCAACCACATGTAGATGTTTTGACAACTCTGAATTGCCTTTAGGTATGAAAGGTATGTGCCCTGTAATGGACTGCTGTCCCATTCTTGGTGTATCCTAGCCATTGTTCATGCTATAAGCTCTGAATCCACCACAACCCTGATCAGGGATAAAGCGCTTACTGAAGATGAAAGAATGTATTGTAATTGTGTAGTCTTGTGTGTAAAGCTCTCATGTTGTGCTATGAAGTTCTGGTACTATTTGTAATCTCATGCACTGAACAATCTTAAAAATAAAGGATCCAGGAAGATCCAAAAAAAAAAAAAGTTTTTTTTTTAGTGATGCCAAATGATGATGAACCATTTTTGTTTCTCAAAAATCCTTTGAGTAAATGGTTCTTAGACATACCCAGTTTTTCTTGATGCCATAAAAAATAAAAAAATTAATAAAAAAATAAAAAATGATCATTTAAAAAACCTTTTCCCACTATGAATATCCTTTAGTGCACTAAAACGTTCACAGAACCGTTCACCTGGACACAGACAACTGTGGCTCCTAAAGTTCAATGATGTGAATTGAATCCTTTAAGCTCCCACCTCAGTTACTAAGTTTAAAGAAAACTCTTTGTAGAGGGTCCCATCAGTTCAGTTTTATGAACATAATCCAATTCAACAAAATCTTGAGATTGATAATTTGGTTATTATTTACACCTTTCCATTCACAAAATGCATGAGGTCCAGATATATATCATTCACACAACTATTATTATTATTATTATTATTATTATTATTATTATTATATTTATTTATGTATTTATTTATTTATTCCTACTGTTTATATTCGGGCCAAAATCTGGGCTCGGTTCCAGGTATAATTTAGAGTTCAGCACTTTTTTTTTTTTTTGCCCCTAAATATATTTGTCCACTTACAATTATTTACATCTTAAAAGGATGATGTCAGTATCTTTTCCAGTGCTTTGTTTCATAAACAGCTAACAGACAAATGCACTGGCTTAGAGATGACATTTAAAAGCTGGTGGGAAAAAAAAAAGAAAAAAGAATTGATTCTGAAATCATTTTTAAACCTGTTTACTGCGCCTAGATGGATGAAGAAAACACTCTCCTCTAACTGCATTACGTAATGCATATTCACATATATGTTCTCTCCCCCTTCTCCTTTTCTCTCATGTCTCTATAGGCGCTTTGTAACAGCCTTCATTGGCTCTACTGCGACATCTAGTGGAAAAATTAGCTTTTTTGAATCGAGTCCAAAAGATTAAGAAACCTAGAGTTAAGTGCTTCTTCTTGAATTGGTGGTTCATTCCTGTTTTCAGACTGTATTATCCTGATTAGGTGATGTAGTATGAAGGGATATAACTGTATTTATATTGTATATTATACATACTACTAAATACACTGCATACTCTGTGATACTTCCCTAAACAGTAGGCTTACGTCTAAACAACATTTGACGCGTGTGTTGAGTTTATTTTTATGATTTTTATATTATTCTAACAAACAAGAATAAGATTAACCTGATGTTTGGTGCGCACGTGGCCTGTACTATCTAGAGTATGAAATGCGCTCGTGAAGGTCCTGCATTCCATAAACATTACTGTAATAATAATAATAACAACATCAATAATAATAATAATAATAATAATAATTATAATAATAATAATAATAAAATATCATAAGTAACCAGGTAAATAAATAAATAAATAAATATAAATAAATAAATAAATGTAGATTATTTCACATATTATTAAATAGCTTAATCAAACACAAACAAACAAATAATACTGTTAATGATTTAAGATGTGATTTGACCTAGCAAACTGGCCATGCTTGTCTACCACAAGTCGCTTGTCGTTAAATTCCTGCCTTCTGATCCTGTCTTTGAAAAAAGCAAAAAAAAAAAAAAAAAAAACATGTACCTTTAAAACCAATTTTTGCAGTGTAGACAGGAATGAGGTCAGACATAAAGCTCCTCATTGCACGCGCCGATTATTATTAGATACTATATTCAGCCAATAAGCGTTAAGGGGCGTGGTTTCAGCCAAAGACAGGCTAGCGACAGCAGCGGATTGGTTGTTTTCCTCTCGCCTTGGCACTGTGGGGAGGATAAAGCCGAGCGGAGGCGCCGAGCTGAAAATCTTAAAGTTGTGATCGGTGAAAGAAAGATCCGGACTATGAAAGAGCGCAGTGGCTCAAACCTGCCGCATGGTGCTGAGACGAAGCATGCCGAAGAGTTTTCTCTCTTTCCAATAAAGTTATTATTTTTGCTTCTTAACCTGCTTTGCATTCAGAGCGGCTCTGGTCTCGTTTTCAGTCGCACTGGCAGCTGAGTGCTGACATTTTTTTTTTAAAACCATTTTTGAAGACATTTACGAAACTTCTCTATAATCTACAAGGCGTTGAGAAACACAAGGAAAAACAAGGCGCCTGGAACTTTTTTGGCGTCTCCACGCGCTTTTACGCACGCGTTCCACGGACACACGTTGTAACTGTGAAGTATTTTATTTTATTTTTCACCAGCAGGATTTTAAGAGTTTTATTGAATGGTTATGGTGGCGAACAACCCAGACTTGCCGCCCATCGACTGTACCGACTCCTGTGAGATGGAGGCGGACGCGGACGCCTCGCGGACACCGGGATCCCCGCACGCGACCGGGGACGTGGCGTGGTGCAAGACGCCCACCGGCCACATCAAGCGGCCTATGAATGCGTTCATGGTGTGGTCGCAGATCGAGCGGCGCAAGATCATGGAGCAGTCTCCTGACATGCACAACGCAGAGATCTCCAAACGGCTGGGAAAGCGCTGGAAGCTCCTGCGAGATTGCGATAAGATTCCGTTCATCCGCGAGGCCGAGCGTCTCCGGCTCAAACACATGGCAGACTATCCGGACTACAAGTACCGGCCGAGGAAAAAGGTCAAGACGTCCGCTAGTGCGTGCAAAGCTGGAGGGGAAAAAGGGGACAAAGGGGTTACCGGTGGCGGGAAGTCATCATCCAAAAAAAGCCACGGCTCTAATAAAGCTTCTGGCAGGACGCACAAGAAGTCTAGCGCTCTGGAAGCCGTCAGTGATGCGCTCTATAAACCGAGGGCAACGTCTTCTGCAAAGCAGATACCGGACAAGCCGGTGAAGCGCGCTCACTCCGGCTCAGAAAGCCTCGCCCCCTCCGCCGCTGTGCCCGCGAGCCCGACACTGAGCAGCTCGGCTGAGTGCGGTGAGCCACCGAGCCTCTACGATGACGCGGGTACGCGCTTCAAACACGCGCGCGCCTCATCTCCGACCCCGTCCGCCTCGCACTCCTCCTCATCCTCCTCTTCGCATTCCTCGGATGAAGAGTTTGAAGACGACCCGCTGGACTTCGACCCCAGTCCAGGTGGCTTTAGCGGCGGATTCGGTAGTGACACGTGCCTGGACCGAGATTTGGACTTCGGGTTCGAGTCGGGCTCCGGCTCACACTTTGAGTTCCCGGACTACTGCACGCCAGAGGTGAGCGAGATGATCTCGGGTGACTGGCTCGAGTCCACCATCTCTAACCTGGTGTTCACGTATTGAGCGCAGATTTTAAGACTTGGCGTTGAGAACAACAACAAAAAATTTTTTTCACGCGTCCTGCAAGGCGACGCGACTGAACGACGCGACTGAACGACGCGATTCCCACCTGTTTCATATTAAAACGCTGTGGGCTCTCACACGCAGATGAAAAACATAATTACAGAAAAAGGACAGGAAAGAAAAGCAGGATGCTAGAAGTTGTAAGTGCGAGCAGGAAGAGCTCGTAAGTTGCACAGAGACTTGTGGAGGCTGAGATTAAGTGTCGTTAAGCTGGTCGCTGATGGACATTAGTTTAGTGACTAAACCGGGCTCTGAAATGAACTCAATCGCATGATCAGTACGGTCTGCCTGTGAAGTGCGAGCCGTAGAGGGTTTTTAAGAAAAAGAAGAAGATAAAAAAACAAAAAAAAACAAAACTATCACCAGCTTTTTTCCCGTTAACCAGATGTCAGGTGTTTAAGCGCAACTCAGACGGTTCAGCTTTTTTCCCTTACACTACAGATCAGGACCAAAATACGTCCGAGAAGCGCGTGCTCACTCTCTCTCTCTCTCTCTCTCTCTCTCTCTCTCTCTCTCACCGTGTCAATCCTTCCTTTATAACCCATTTGTGCTCAGAACAAACAGTTTTATACCAATGTATTTATAATGGTCCAAATGTTTGCATTTGCATCTTTTTTCTTTTTTTTTTTCTTAGTTTTTTCTGTGACAAATAAAAAAAATGAACGCTATTGTTATGATATTGTTGCTAACCAGCAGTTAGCATCTTTAAAATGACATCATGCTAATTGATGGCTATTGATTGCCATTCACTGTTAGCCACTTTAGCATGTCTGGTAAAGCTCCTTTTTTTCTCTACAGTACAACAGTCTGTCTTGTGTAGCCTCCAGATGCAACATGTACATCTCTGTTTTTCTCAAGGGCTAGAAACTGCATCGTGTCATTTAATGGACTGGAGACGAATCGTTGCTGTTATTTTCTACGTGTATTTTTGTACAATTAAGATTTTTGTCTTTGAAACAAACAAACAAACAAACAAAAAAAAAACAACAATCTGTTTACAGTGTCAATCCGCAGATTTCTTAAAGACACACTATCATAATTTCTCAACCAGCCATGCAAATGAGACTGTATGTAGCGGAAGCATCAGTGTCCTTATGGGAAATACTGTTTCCTTTTATTTCTTTCTTCTTTGTTTTTTTTTTGACGATTTCTTTGTGCTTTAATCAGTGAATCCGTCATTTTTTTAAACCACTGGATGTAATTTGAACACTCTCTAAAAAGCCTACATGATTTCATGAAGTAATGCTTTCACTCCTAAATGTTACAAGGATATTTAATCTTTTTCTACTTGTTGGCTAAATGTAGCTAATCGTTTTTAGTATGTTACGGCATGGCGACTAGCGTTTCATATTTTTTAAAAATTCAGGTTCACGTAGAGCTGTTGTGTTTAAGGCAAAAGGATCAACGTGAAGATTTTTTTAATGTACATTGATTGTATAATAAAGTAAAAAGACTGTGTGCTTGGGTGGCAAAGACCTGTCAGACCAAGCACTTTGAACATATATCTTTATACGTCCCTATGTTTAAAGTTGTTGTTCATGACTTTTTTGGGATAAATAGGCCTATATACATTTTAATATTGTTTCATTTTGTGCAATATGCTGTGTACAATATTGTTTTGTCTTGCCATACCATATCACGTTTGAGTAGAGAATTCAAAGCCAGCCAATTGTGTCAAGTCACTGCCTGTCAGACCTCTGTACAAAAAAAAAAAAAAAAAAAAACTTTGTCTTTTTCCAGAAGGAAATAAAATCAGCTGGAACTGAACTTCTCATTTTTCTCTTACTTTAATGTACTTGGATGAAACTCTGATACTATCTTTATAAGTGGTTTCTGCTTACTTATCACACAGTCTTTAGCTAACATGCACATTTACATATCTGTCACAGATATAAATCCTACTTCATGTGTACAACGTGTTAATATCAATTAAAGGCAGTTGGTTTATTTTTAATATTCTACATATCAATAAGCATAATCCTGCATCACATCAGTACAGTTTCATTTCTAATCCTGATTATGGTCAGGGAAAAGGTGGTGTGGCCTTCTCCGGATCTGCACTAATACTAGTAAATAATTGATTTGATCCACTCCTGTAGCTCGGATGTAAATAAACACAATAGTCTGGAATCCATAAAGCATTAACATTATAAATTACATTAGGCTTTAAGTGTGCTGGTCTATTCAGGCCATGATTTCAGAATGAAACAAAATGTTATTGGCTATAAGGAAGATTTCACTTACAAGGGATTTGAGTTAATATTTGCAGCATTACCTCAGACTACATGAAAGAAGCAATGCATTAGATATGAGGAAAGTAAAAGCTAGTAAAAAAAGATATATAAAAAAATTGAATATACATATGATTTCATTTCTAAAATGAATGTCAGAATTCAGATCCAGGTAAGCTATGAGCAGATCAAGTGGCATTAACGTTTCTAATTAACTTTGAGTCATCAGACAGGATCATTAGAGTTGGCAGGACAAGGCAATGGGGATATATTTTGAAAAAAAAGGGTTCAGACAATGTGTGTGTGTGTGTGTGTGTGTGTGTGTGTCTGGTAAAACGAGCGTCTCGACCCAGAGGCAAGTGTATAAGAGGCTGCAGTGGTGTTTTTTAGCCGGGTGGCAAGGGAAGGAAAAGGGTGTCTAAACGTATTAATTCCTTCTCTGAATGTTAGGATCATGAAGATGGCATGAAAATTCTGATCAGGAGGATGGAGGATATTTAGCTTTGACATGATGCATAACTACATTGTTTAAATTTCAGGATAAGCATTTTGACATTCTGGGTAATAATAATAATAATAATAATAATAATAATAATAATAATAATAATAATAATAATAATGAAAACAGCATGACTACTACTAGTACAACATATGCTCATTAGGAACTTGAGCACTTTATTAGGAACAACTGTACATCTGCTCATTCATGCAATTAATTTGAGTTAATTATTATTATATATATATTATTGAGTTAATTATTTAACTCATACAGAGTAGGAGCTTTGGGTAATGTTCACAACAAACATCAGAATGGGGAAAAATGTTTTCAGTGATTCTAGAGTTTAAGAATGTGTGAAAAAGAAGTGACAGTAATGTAGCCCTTTTAATGAGAGAATTCAGAGGATAATGACCTGACATGTTCTTGAGAAGGATGGTCTACAGCAACAGAAGATCAAACTGGGTTGCACTCCTATCTGCTAAGAAGAGGCATCTGACGCTACAGTGGGCAACGACTCAATAAAACAGGGCAATTGAAGATGAGAAGCGATGAGATGAGGAAACTTGTACACACTGTGATTAGGTACTACACAACTGGCTGATTAGGTACTTACATGAAAGTGTAGGTGCATAGTTGTTCCTAATAAAGTGCCCAGTGAGTGCATAATAGATATAATAATTACATTACAGCTACACTTTGATCTCAATCGCTTCAAACATTCAATTCCATCTAATGATATCATCTTTATATAGACATATTAATAACACTGTATAACACATTTCATTTACTTATACAGAATACCTTGATGAACTGAATTTGTTGTAGAATACTAACCACTAATCTGTCTGCTTTTTATGGATAATACAAACAACCTATGCAGAAAATAGAAGGCAGTTTATCATACTGTATCATAGTATGTATCATACTGTTTATCAATACAGTAATTCACTAGTATATATATATTTATTTATTTATTTTTCACACACAGACATATATTCGTTTTATTTGTATGTGTGTATGTGCTTTACATTCATTCATTCATTTTCTACCGCTTATCCGAACTACCTCGGGTCACGGGGAGCCTGTGCCTCAGGCATCATTGGGCATCAAGGCAGGATACACCCTGGACGGAGTGTCAACCCATCGCAGGGCACACACACTCTCATTCACTCACGCAATCACACACTACAGACAATTTTCCAGAGATGCCAATCAACCTACCATGCATGTCTTTGGACCGGGGGAGGAAACCGGAGTACCCGGAGGAAACCCCCGAGGCACGGGGAGAACATGCAAACTCCACACACACAAGGCGGAGGCGGGAATTGAACCCCCAACCCTGGAGGTGTGAGGCGAACGTGCTAACCACTAAGCCACTGTGCCCCTCATGTGCTTTACATGATATATGTAAATGGATAAAAATATACTGCTTTTTATAGAAAATCTATGCAGAAAATAGATGCCAGTTTATCATACTGTCACAGTAATTCACTAGTATGAGCAATAAAACCAAGTCAGTTCAAACCCTGACAGGTTTTGGGCATTTAAACCTTGCAATAAACCCATTGAGTCATGGAGAAGTCAGGGTCCTCACAAGTCAGGTTCTGTCCTAGGCTTGGGCTACTGTTTGTCTGGAGATTTGCTTGTTTATATATATATATATATATGTGTGTATATATATTTCACACAGATATATATTTCACACAGATATATTCTTTTTATTTGTATATGTTTTACATGACATATGTAGATGGATTAAAATATACTAATGTGTGTTTTCACCCTTATTGGTGCTAAATGTTAAGCCTTTTTTATTGGAAAAATAATATTTCTCTGAAAAAAATCAAAACAGGACACAGGACAATGTGACAAGGTTCTTATGAAGAGATCACAGGTCACTATAGTTAGTGCAGGTGTGATGTGTATGTAAACTACTTAGCGAGGTAATATGTGCTTTATCACGCTGCTGTTTGTTTGAATAAACTTCCGTATGAACCGTGGGCGTGGCCAGGAATAAAGGGGGCGTGACCAAAGTGCGTTCGCACGTGCAGACAAAGAGCCGTCGCTCCATTACCAAGGAAACATCCAAACGCAGTAAGTTTGTTTTGCTTTTTAATGTGGAAGCGGGACGGAAATCTTCAATAAAGACGTGAACGGATTACCAGATTTTCGGGATGATACAATTTGGATATGTTTTAACTGAAGAAAAGAAGTACAATGGATGTTAGAGGAACTTTTTGGTTGGTTTTACGCGGATGGCGCACCAAAGTTGCGCACAAAGCAGAGATGATTTCCTTTGTTCGGCTGGAGCTTTGTGTGTGTGAGGACGGGAAAAGGGGGGAAAAGGACACAA
>NC_083462.1:8148861-8166361 GCF_030014155.1 Tachysurus vachellii | reverse complement strand
AGAAACAAAATATGACGCATATTTTGAGCGACAAAAAAATTAAACACGGTTTATTTTAATGTTACAAGAACATCATAATCTTAGAATTTAATTTTTTTTAAAAAACTAACTAACTAAAATAAAATAAATTTAAATTAAATATTTATTTTCCAAATCTACAGGGAGCCGCAGCAGAGGGATGAAAGAGCCACTTGCGGCTCCGGAGCCGCGGGTTGCCGACCCCTGTCCTAAGAGAAGCACAGAAAAGTTATTGTTTATTTTAAACTAACTTATAAGCAGTGTTGTGCTAGTTACTAAGAAATAGTAACTAGTTACAGTTACTAGTTACTTCATTCAAAAAGTAACTCAATTACTTTGTTGATTACTTACACCAAAAAGTAACGCATTACTTTGTGGATTACTTACACCAAAAAGTAACGCATTACTGTTAAAAGTAACTTTTTAGTTACTTTTTTAAAAAAATAATGAGCATATTTCCACTTTGAGAAACTCGTCTTGCTCTCGCCGTTACTGCCGCACGTACTTGAATAAACGGAAACGCCCACAGTGCGGCATCTTCGTGTTTACAGGTTGGCATCCACCAATCCTACAGTGCGTCACTGCTGTAAACAGGTTAGACTGTAGGCTACACGTCAACCAAAATGAATTACTTTAAAAAAGTAACGGACAAACGCACCGTATGGTAACGGTAACAGAGTTACTTTATTTATGCGTTAGTGTATTAGTTACTGTCAAAAGTAACTGCGTTACAGTAACGCGTTACTGCCCAACACTGATTATACCTCTATTTATTCTAAGGGCAGTTGTTGGATCATTAATATCATGTATAGGAAAGATTTGGTGCAGTGGTGGCTCAAGTGGTTAAGGCTCTGGGTTGTTTTTGGAGTATCACAATTCAGACCCCAGCACTGCCAAGACACTGTTGGGTCCCTGATCAAGACCCTACACCTTCACCGCTCCAGTTGTATCATGGCTGACCCTTTGCTCTGACCCAAACATCCAAAGTTGGGATTATGTGAAGAAAAAATTTCACTGTGCTGTAATGTAAATGTGACAAAAAATCTATCCATGTGTTTGGATTTTGTATTCATTTTCCAGTAAGCATATGAATTTGTATAATTTGGACTTAAGACGGTAACTCTTTCATATCTCCCAAGACCCTGATCAGGATAAAACTGACGAACAACAAATGAACAAACAAACAAACAAACAAATTGTGTCTTCTTTTGTTCTATGCATCTCATAACTCAAAACCTTTAGGACAGCAGAAGTATCAGGAAATACTTCATGTTGTATTGCTTCAGTGTTGAAAACTCAGATAAGACGTAAAAAAAAGCTTTGCTCAGACTTAGTCATGTCTGTCTAATATGTTTCTAATATTTTAATGTGTAATAATCAAACTTTCAGCTTTTCGCTCATTGTATTCTAATCGTTCACTGACACGATTTACAACGGCTCTAAGGTTTGTATTCCATGTTTTATGTCTTTTTAACAGTATAGAGAAATGTGCTGAAATAGTTTTGCATGGTAATCGTACATATAATAGAGATTATAAATAGAGTTTAGGTTGAGAATTGTTGGACTGTTTTTTTTACGTTTCCAGTACAGGTTCAATCATGAATAGAAGACTGAATTAATTCTATTAATTCAACAATAATGAGC
This sequence comes from Tachysurus vachellii, assembly GCF_030014155.1. Taxonomy (NCBI): domain Eukaryota; kingdom Metazoa; phylum Chordata; class Actinopteri; order Siluriformes; family Bagridae; genus Tachysurus; species Tachysurus vachellii. Next base: position 8,164,699 of record NC_083462.1, on the reverse strand, counting down.
CAATGCAGCAGTGTATGATGCTGAAATACTGTACTTAGATGCAACACTGTGAGTTAATGAAATATGGCAGGATTGCAATTTATTTGAGGCTTCATTTCAATGACACGGTAAATTCATCACAGTAGATGCGGATTTCATCTGGATGCTGTCTTTGGCTCATATACACATATATATATATATATATATATATATATATATAAAATGATACACTCACCGGCCACTTTATTAGGTACACCTTACTAGTACCGGTGTGGTCTTCTGCTGCTGTAGCCCATCCGCCTCAAGGTTCGACGTGTCGTGCATTCAGAGATGCTCTTCTACATACCTCGGTTGTAATGAGTGGTTATTTGAGTTACTGTTGCCTTTCTATCAGCTCGAACCAGTCTGTCCATTCTCCTCTGACCTCTGGCATCAACAAGGCATTTGCGCCCACAGAACTGCCGCTCACTGGATATTTTGTCTTTTTCGGACCATTCTCTGTAAACCCTAGAGATGGTTGTGCGTGAAAATCCCAGTAGATCAGCAGTTTCTGAAATACTCAGACCAGCCCGTCTGGCACCAACAACCATGCCACGTTCAAAGTCACTTAAATCACCTTTCTTCCCCATTCTGACGCTCGGTTTGAACTGCAGCAGATCGTCTTGACCATGTCTACATGCCTAAATGCATTGAGTTGCTGCCATGTGATTGGCTGATTAGAAATTTGCGTTAACGAGCAGTTGGACAGGTGTACCTAATAAAGTGGTCGGTGAGTGTTGTGTGTGTGTGTGTGTGTTTGTGTGTGTGTGATATATATATATATATATATATATATATATATATATATATATATATATATATATATATATATATATATATATATATATACAGCTTTCATGTACCTTTTTACACCAATTTTGGAAAAGCACTGCTTTCTACATCTGCTGCAGTTTTAACAGCACTACTGAAAGCAATTAGCCGAGTTTATGTGGAAAAAAAATACGCAAACTCATCGCAGTCAAATACTAAGTCAATCTAGTTCGGATCATTTCTACTAATACCTCAGTCTTCATATTTTTTTTACTAATACTTTATTTATTAACTGAATAAACTGTAGACAGCTCTTTCAATATTGCAGGTTAAAAGGAAGGGAAGTATTTAAGTATTTAATGGCCGTTATGGAAAAGCTCGTAAGATGCGAGTTTCCTGAAGTATCGTGTAAAAATAATATGCATGGAAGGTTATAATTACAAGCTTTTAACCGTCTGGAAAGGAATTTTTGAGTCACAAAGATCAAGAAACATGTGCAAGATGGCGTATACTGTACCTACATGATTATATGCTACAGTGCTGTTGAATTCTCGATTCTGATTGGTCACGTTGGTTTGATTTACGTTCTGTAGCAGCAGATCAGACAGTAGTTCTGAATGGAAGCTGAACATGAATGCTCTCATTCATATAACATGTTCTTTATGTGTGACACGTAATCAGGTTCGATAAGGAGTAATTGTTGATCATTCGGTTACATATATTATGTAGCGCTTTTAACAAACGGAAATTGTGACAAAACAGCTGTACAAATTTCAATTTATAAATTTGATTTGCTAAATTTCTACCTAATGAGCAAGCCACAGGTGACGAGAGGTGGTGAGAACTTCCTGAGATGATATGAGGAAGAAACCTTGAGTGGAATGATTAGAAATCATTTCCCATCTATAGCAGTGCAGCTGTGTAACCAGGAAGTTCATATAATTTTAGGTTGCTGCTCCTTATCGGAGGCTTTAGTATGATCATTAGTTCGATACCCGGAGCCACCAACCTGTCAATCCTGGGCCCCTGAGCAAGGCCCTCAATTGCACAGCTGTAAAAATGAGATAAATGTAAGTCGATCTGCATGAGGGCGTAAATGTACAGTAAATTCATCTTCAGGTTGTTCATGTAGGGTTAATCCCCAGCTTGAGCTGCTTTCCTAAAGATATAAATGTTTATTTTTTTTGTTGTTTTTTTTTTTTTTGGAAAATTTTGGAAGGAGTCTCCAGTATCAGTGCATTGCTTCATAAAATTCAAAGGTAACGCTGTAATGTAAAGTTTTAATGTAATGTGAGTAATATTTCGTTGGCGTTAACGTTCAATGTAACTGTAAATTACTAAAAGAATATTTTGTGCTGTTATTGTTGCTATTATATTCTAAAATAATCAGCTTCAGGATGCTAACTGTGATTCTATTGCACATCAGGTTGCATCACACCATTTATTTATTTATTTTTATTACACGTGTTTTCTTCCTTGCACAATTTGCTATCACTGTCTTTCTGGTCATTCTTTTAAAGCAAGTTTCCGAGCCCTTTTTTCCCCCTCGAACTTTTTTTTTTTAGTCTGTAATTTTGTCTAATGTAGAATTCATGAATGTACAAATGACTTTTTGATGAATGAGTTACTTTTGATACCTAATTAAACATTAAAAACTTAATATTTCCTTCAAAATATTGGAGGGTCAATTTCCCTTTTATTCGTTTCATTTCATTGTTGAGTTTTATTGCTTAAGTAAGGGCCTCAATATTTTTATCTCCCGCTGTGTTAGTCTTTTTACAGTGCTTTAATTATATCCTGTGGTCACATTTAATCAATCAGCCCTGCGGCTCCACTGTTGTGCTTTAGCACTCAGTGTGTTTTACGGCTTGGAAACTCGACTGAATCTGTGTGAAGGTCGTGTGCAGTTTAAGCAAGACTCTTGAAGAAAGCCACTTCCTGTGAAACCATGAGCTGGAAACCATGTGAGACTCCACCCACAGAGGAAAACGGTATAATCAACTTCCTGTTATCTGCCAACAACACACACTGGCCTCAGCCTTTCCTCAGGAGTAGCACATTTTTATAAGAGTGGATAAAAAAACGGTTGTGGGAAAAGACTTCTGTAAAAACTGTATATACACCTTTTAAAGAACTCGTTCCTCTCCTGCCCTATCCTCCTTTCTCCTTTCTTCTCATCCTCTCTCATTTGTCTCTTCTCTTCTCCCTTTCATGATCTGTTTTTCTCAATAGTTCTCATCTTTTTTCATTTTCTCTTATCCTACCTTCTTCACAATAACTTTTTAACCTCTTCTCTTCTCTTCTCTTCTCTTCTCTTCTCTTCTCTTCTCTTCTCTTCTCTTCTCTTCTCTTCTCTTCTCTTCTCCCTTTCATGATCTGCTTTTCTCAACAGTTCTCATCTTTTTCATTTTCTCTTATCCTACCTTCTCCACAATAACTTTTTAATCTCTTCTCTTCTCTTCTCTTCTCTTCTCTTCTCTTCTCTTCTCTTCTCTTCTCCCTTTCATGATCTCCTTTTCTCATCAGTTCTCATCTTTTTTCATTTTCTCTTATCCTACCTTCTTCCTACCTTCTTCACTATAGCTTTTAACCGTTCTGTTCTGTTCTGTTCTGTTCTGTTCTGTTCTGTTCTGTTCTCTTCTCTTCTCTTCTCTTCTCTTCTCTTCTCTTCTCTTCTCTTCTCTTCTCTTCTCTTCTCTTCTCTTCTCTTCTCTTCTCTTCTCTTCTCTTCCTATGCTCAGTTTGACTCAGAGCCAGTTAATGTTACAGTTCATGTGATCTTGAACACACCACCATATTGTTTCCATCTGCTGGATGTCACGTTAGTACAAGTCGGTTAGTTATGAGTTATTGCAATTCGTTCACTTTCAACGCTCCTCTTCATTCTGAGGTGAAACGCTTTATATTGGCTGAAACATCTTGTGCATGAGAGCTTTGTGCATGTTCTAGTATATTAATTCTTCACACAAGTGCAACGTAGAGATAGAGAGAGAAAAAACGAGAGCTGCCTGAAATTGCTGTATGCTTTGTTAGTATAGACCACATCTGTGAAAGGAATCACTGTATATTGCTCTCGGGATGGGGGATGAAGATAAATGTCCTGTGACAGTTGGAGATTGGCCGCACTTTTTGCGCTCACGGATGTGTGTGTATGTTTAAGCGGTTCCACATGGTTCAGAGTGCTTGAAAATAATGCCTCTGGGAGCTCGGAAAAACCCATATCATATATATAAGTACACACAGGCTCAGTACAAAAAAGAGCTAAAAAACTGCAAAATCGAATTCATAAACATTCAGGAATAGCACATGCATAGACCATTTCAGAATAAGATAAATTCTCCACCTTCCATTGGTAGAAAGTGTTCCCGTGAGAAACGACCAGAAAGTATAGACTGACTCTGCATGTGCAAGCAGAACCGAAATAACAGGCATCGATCGAGACGTTGTACCACAGTGACGTACGTACATCTGGTTCATTTATCCATCTCAGTACCGGGCACCAAACCTTCTAGAACATCATGGTGAGGTGGTTTTCCATTTTCTTTACTCCGACGTACATCATTCGGTGTTCCTGGCAGCTGAATCTCACTCAGAACATTAGTATGAGTTACGAGAATGGCGTCCAGGTTTTTTTGAAGCTTAGCAGACACGTTAAGCATCGAAATTGGACTACAGAGGCTCCGATTCTTCTCATCCAGGAACAATAAGTCCCACCTGAGGATTAACAGCAAGAAGTCAGGAGACATCAGCGTGTCAGGAGTATGTCCACATGTGCTCCTGGGTCCCCTGAAAATGACTCAAGGGTTTCTATAAATGAGCTCACTTGTTAGTTCATGTGCTAAGAAAATCTGCACCAGTCGTTCTTATGAAAAGGTTCAAATTTATGTCTGTCGTTGACATGAATGTAGCTGCTGCACAATTTCCTCAGACTTTATCCTTCAGGAAAGGAACACTATCATTTAGGATTCTTTTTTCTTTCACATTTTGTAGTCTTATCAGGTGTCACTGTGTAACTGAAGGGTTCCTACCTTACAAGGTACAAAATATTTTCGGCTCATTCACTTAACAGCTGAAAGAATTTACATTATTGCTGTTTTGTTTGTCTTAATTTCACTCTTTTATTTTTTTTCCTCCTTTTGGAAAGGCTCTTAAAAATTATATTTAAAAACTAATTTTTAATAAAATTATATAAAAAACAATTATTATTATTATTATTATTATTATTATTATTATGATTATTATTATTATTATTATTATTATTATTATTATTATTTACCTGCACATAACACACCCCTTAACACATAATATCCCATTAAAAATGTAAATTAGTGGTTGTTAATTTGGATTGTAGTTATATATTATTACTACTACTACTACTACTACTAATAATAATAGAGAACAAAATAACGTCTTTAAAGATGCTGTAAAAAGTGTTCCTTAGTTCCTTAGCTCAGATGTAAGAGGTGTAAATCTTGTAAGTGCTTTATCGATGGTCACTAATTGGTTTTAAGTCCTAATTGAGCCTTAGCTTGCACTATTGGATGACGCTGTTCTCCAATGGAGCCTAGTAATTATCGTGTACTTAATGGTGCAGATGCAATAACCTTGACTAAAACCAAGACCAAGGTTGTATATGTAATCTGTGTATTTTAACTGAAGCATTTCATCCACATTCGTTGTTCTATATACAAAAGTGACCGTTGCAGAAAGTCAGACTCCGAGCTTGATGAAGTGTTTGGTCTGATGCACATTTAGATCTCTTGAGCGTACGTGTATTTTTACAGCTAAGTCGAGGCTAAGAAATGAGCAGGTCAGCCTCTCGAATAGATCTGACATCGGCTCCTGTTGTAAAATTTCATTACACGCTTCTCTTCCACCTGGCTGAATACACAAGCCCCAATCTATAGAATATAATGAGCTGCACCTTCAGTATACGCTGCTGTTAATCACTGTAATGGTGGAAGTTAGTGTTTGTATGTATTTCCTAACACCCCTGAGATCCGTAACAGAGCTGGTTAAGGGGTTTTGATTGTCTCTTTGGATCCCTTAATATCGATAGTAGCTGATGCATGGCCTTGTGGTACTGTACTCAGCTCTTTCCCTAATTGGGCTTGGGTTAATGGACCTTAACCACTCACACACACGTTCATTGTCTCCCTCTATTTTCTTACCGCAGTGATGATTGCGATGAAGTTGCGGGGATGTATGGTGCACTAAATCATGCTTTCTGAAGACATTAGCAGCGTGCTTTGGGGAAAAAAAAAATAGTCTAATCTGTTTCACTGATAGCAGCATTGTGTGTCTTCTTCTTATCTCATTAGGCAGAAGGCCAGTGACAGCATCTGGTATGATTTCACAGGATTTAGACAAGAAGAGGAAAAAAGAACATAAGGATTAGAGATGTAACCATTCTGATATCTTGTTGTAAACAGATGAAACTATAGATAGTTATTACAAGAAAAAGTTCCTGGAAAATCATGAACGCATTGTAATTAAAAGCTTCTTAAAGAATGGCATTTTACATAGCAAATTATGAGCAAAATATTAATAATGTTACTTCACATTATTCTATTCACAGGGTTTTAGAACACACAGTTTTGAACTGCAGCAATAATTTTACAGCTTGTCTTTCTTGAGTAAAGATTTATCACTTTAATTCGCTTTTTTTTTTTCCACACTGTCACTATATAATGAAAAGCCCTACTCGAAGGGCTTACCATATAACGACATACACTAATAAGAACCATCTTAGTGATGGGGAAGAAAAGTATTATGTTTTTCCATGAAGTGATCAAACAGATCCCGGGTCTTTTTGTGGCACGACTTAAGTTTTCTTTGGCAGCCATTGGCTTGATGTATGGCCTATGTAACTCTTGAAAGCCGTACAGTATTATGAGCAGGACGTTTATGATGTATGATGAAATTGGCCATAGTGCACGGCACCATAGCGCACTAACGCGTCCCAGCCCGAAGTGGAATGCGGTTCTTGGCAGGAGCAACAGTGGCGGCCTTTGACGAAAATGTACCTCGCGAACGGCTGCTCTCTTCTACGCTTACATTCCTCCTTGAAATATTTCATTTACAGTTAGTCACCGTTGTCATACATGATTATTGATTCGTAGGATTTTTTTTTATTTTTATTCCCTCGCTCACCCCATACCTCCCTTTATTTTCCAGAGGTATGCTATCCATAAGGCGAATCACTGAGGGTCTGCACAACTAATAAGGCATATTTGATATTTTTCTTGGGTCCTGGTTTAAAACATAAATACACAGCTTTTCCCTCAGCTTTATATAAGCAGAGAAACACAGTCCCACCTTCTCACATATGAATTCACACATTCCCATATACACATCACAAACTCGTATATACCATTTTAGATTCCTAATGACCAAGTTAAAACTAAATTGCGATCTTGAAAACAACATTTTAAGTAAAAACATAAATACATAAAGATCATAAGAAAAATAAATGATCTCTCTGGGGATCCATGCAAGTGAGTGGTAATCCAATTTTTCCTATTTTATTGGATTTCAAGCAAAATTAAGTTGTAAGAAAAGCTATATTCTTGATTAGCTACTTACCATTATAGCTTCTGTGGTGAAATGAATATTGACTGCAAAAGAAAAAAAAACAATCATGTCATTTCACTTTCCTGATTTCGTCGATCTTCTGTTTTCTTTAAAGACCGATATTAAGAACCGAATTCCCCCTGAGTCTGCACACAGACACCTGAAGTGATTTTTTTTTCATGGTCATTCAGTCACAAAAAACCCTGAGTGAACATAATAAGGTAGTATACACATGGCTGAGATGAATACTTCTGAAGGTATGACTGAAAAGCCTGGTGGGAAGAAGAAGGTAAGAAGGTAAGGTAAGAGCATCTATTGCAGTCTCATGATTGAGGAAGAATAAGTGCATTGAAATGCAGCAATATCGTTGCTGTCGGGCGGAATCCTCGTATCTCCAAAACTGTTATTTTTCAGGAAATAAAAAAAACGGCGTACCTTATCTACAGTGCACAGGGTTTAGTCCGCGTTGCAGTGGATTGTCTTGCGCTAAATTCCTGTCCTCAGACGAGCACCAGAACTAGCGGGGGTCAAGATTTTTTTTTCTTTGAGACCAGTGTTTTGAAGACATTTACCTCAGAAGACGTGTTGATTCGTTGCGACTTTTCTTGAGGAGAAATATGCCGTGAAGCTCTCCTGCAGAGTGAGGAAGAGGTGGACAGTTGAAGTGTCCAATGGAGTTATGAGATTTACGCTCAAGCTATTTTCAAGACTTTAGATTGGTTAATAACTTGTAAAAATAACAGACCCACGTGGGGACTGACCAATAGCATCGATATGTGAAAAAATATGAAATTGACAAAATTTGGACATACGAGGTTTCCGCCCAACAGCGACGATATGAAGTGGACGTGAGGTCCACTTTGACAGAGCTTCTAAGGTTCAGCATGTAAAACAGGAGCACAGCACTGCAACAACACTGAATACACTGCTCACGAGACATCATGCACGGTATGTATGCAGTTGGCTGGGCCTTTCCACCAAGATACCAAGGGCGGACAGTCTGGATGCAATGACAGATACAAAAACCTAGGCTTGAGATTCTGGCCTTTGGTAGAGAGTCTGGTCACCTCATTAGTAGGACCAGCTTAGGCACTTTGGATGTGTACAGCCCAAATATATAGAGCTGGCAATCTGGATTGATAAATATGTAAGGTAGTTGTATCACTAATATAGTGGCCCAAATGCTGGGCCTTCAGGAAATAATGTCTGCAGCAAGAGATCCTGTGGCCACAGAGGATTTGCCACACCATGTGGCAAATCATTGGTGTTGTTAATTCTGCCATTGGTAGCTGAACAGGTCTTTGGTGCACTTGTCATGGAGGCATTAAATGATCACTGCCTTCCTTCTGAGATGTGAACAAAACACACTTTATACTGTATGCTTGTATGCATTTATTCCCATGGAATTGGGCTTCAAAGACTGCAACTGTGGATGGAAGAAGCTTTGCAGGATACATAATAGATGACTTTGGTGTATCTATAGCAGGATAGAAGACTTGTTCAGGCAAATAAATGATGGTCATGATATACCAGAGGATCCAGGTCTGTAACAGACCTATGCTAGTTCTGAAACAATCCCATTTAGCAGGGAAAAGAAAGGACGTAGAACAGAAGTCCTCCAATCAGAATAAAAATCAAGGTAGTGGGCAGTCGTGGCCTAATGGTTAGAGAGTCTGTCTCGTAACCCGAAGGTTGTGGGTTCGAGTCTCGGGCCAGCCACGACTGAGGTGCCCTTGAGCAAGGCACCGAACCCCCCCAACTGCTCCCCGGGTGCCGCAGCATAAATGGCTGCCCACTGCTCCGTGTGTGTGTGTTCACGGTGTGTGTGCGCACTTTGGATGGGTTAAATGCAGAGAACAAATTCTGAGTATGGGTCACCGTACTTAGCCGTATGTCACTTCACTTCACTCACTTTTAAAAGTCCAGTTTTGTACCTAAATTGTATCTTACAGCATCTTTTGGCTTGTTAAGTAACAGATGTCTAGTGGCAAAAAAGTATTTTTTTTCAACAGTTGAACCCAAGTTCACTTTAACCATGCAATTGTTAAATAAAACATTATATAATTGACTAGGCCTTGATGGAAAAGTGCGATAAAGATCAGTCTATTTTAGTCAGCTTTTTAACGGACAGCTCAATAGTGCCCCTGTGATTCATATGCTTCCTCAGTGTTAGAAGGCATAGATTAACCCTACTTACTGTCTGAAAGATGAAAGAATGTGTGTATGTGTGTGTGAAAGAAAGAGAGAGAGAGAGTGCATGTGCACTTAAGTGATTCATACTTGTATAGATCTGACCTTTGAATAAGTGGTCAGTCATCGGCTTTCCCGCAAGGCTGCTGATTGGTGCTTCTCTGAGAAATGGTGCCTTTAAAGGGAGCATTGTCATGTAACTTGCAAAATCCTGATGCTTTTTCTTTTCCTCAAGCACTCGTTCCCCCACCCCTTTCCCATGACCTCGTTTTCCAGCATGAATTCCCCTCGTTCTTTCTAGTATTTGCCGGTGCACCTGTGTAGATCAGCACACCTGTGGGCTTAAACGTCTGGGTATGTGAGTGTGTGTGTGGGTATGTGAGTCTGTGTGTGTGTTGTGAACACTATAGCAGGGAATGATGGGATATTATTGTACAGAGTGCGGTAAAGTCGAATGCCTGTTTGATATGATCTGTACGTCTGGACCACCCTTGTAGCTGCATGTGAAAGAGTGTATTGTGGTCAAGTAATCCAACATGGCTGCCATGTTTACAGCCTTGGCTATAGATTAGCGCAGCATTAGCTGTGACACTACTTTTCTGAGAAGTTATACAGTATGGTATTAATCAGTTCTTGATTATCGAGGTTTATAACTAATTCAAGCTATTTTTGTTAGTGTTGTCATTGAGTATAAGTTCTGTATTTTTTTTTTTAATGTTTTTTCTTATTTTAGTTAAAGGTTTGGCTAAATGTTGGCCAATAAGTACAGATAACTGAAAATGCTTTAACAAAAAATATTTAATAAGAGGTGAAGAAAGTATTTCAGAAAGTGTACCTTTATTATTGTTCCCAAGACAAGAACATGGCCACTTTCCTCAAACATACTTATCCTTTATAGTTGGTATCTTTTATGGCCAGTGCTCCAAGTATTGCTTTTTATTAAGGTATGCTGGTGTTCTGAGGATATAATAAACTGCGGGGTGGTGTAATGGAGCTCGACTTGAAGTTGAGTTACTTTTATCACCCCAGTGTCCTGAAGTTTTATTCTCCTTATACATTATATATTCTCACTCACTCACTCATCTTCTACCGCTTATCCGCACTACCTCGGATCACGGGGAGCCTGTGCCTCAGGTGTCATCGGGCATCAAGGCAGGATACACCCTGGACGGAGTGCCAACCCATCACAGGGCACACACACACACACTCTCATTCACTCACACAATCACACACTACAGACAATTTTCCAGAGATGCCAATCAACCTACCATGCATGTCTTTGGACCGGGGAAGGAAACCGGAGTACCTGGAGGAAACCCCCGAGGCACGGGGAGAACATGCAAACTCCACACACACAAGGCGGAGGCGGGAATCGAACCCCCAACCCTGGAGGTGTGAGGCGAACGTGCTAACCACTAAGCCACCGTGCCCACATTACAGTATATATTTATTCCTGAGATACATGGGATTGCTGTAGATTATTAGAATCTGGGGAACCACGTTCACACTTTGGACTGTAATTGACATCAATAGTTTTGCACTCAAGTCTTGTTTAGTGAACAGATAACTTCAATAAAATCTTCATGTTGAACCTTTTTAAGAAGGAAAGACTATTTTAAGACATACTTGGCTCAGATATTACATAAAGAAAAAAAAAAACAACTTGAATTGCTGAGCCCAGTTTTTAAAGTAATAATGTCCTGAAATGTTTTATTCCGTACCTAAAGTATAGGAATGATATAAAATTACAAGGAACTGTTTTATTAAATCCACAATATTATTATGTTCACCATCATGTATGTGGCAGTATCACCATCATGTATGGATCAGATCTTCACATACAGTACATTCCCAGCATCCCAGTACAGATTATTGTAAAGTTTCACTTTACTTGGCAGCTCTGAATCATGTAGATATGTAAAATGGCGATAGGTCCAGATGCTGTTGCTGCTTTGCTCTCGGACTGTGCTTTCTTGTGTAAACGGACGATAAAAAAAAAAAACAATTTAAAGATAGAGTTATTGAAATTGTTTCTTGTTCCTGGGCTTAAAGGCTTAAAGTAGTGGAAAGTTGTGTGCTGTTTGTATCTTTATCAGCTCATAGGATGTGAGGCTTAGTGCCACTTTCATAGATCAGGTTACACACACACACACACACACACACACACACACACAGTCCTTTTAAGGGTAGCTTTTACTGTGTGTGTAGGCTTAAAGATGGCAGCCAGCTGGGCAGATCATTAAATCGTGGTTTTTCTAGCTGTAATTGCAGAATTAGAAAAAGTTATAGGGATAAATATGTGGCAAATTGTATGTTTAAAGTGATAGATGTGAACATTAAAAATAATTTTATAATTCTAAGTAAAGCTTTCCCTGATTTTTGTTTCATATCTGCTTTAGTTTCACTTGTTTGGATTTGCAATAACAGTCAAATGACATGTATTTTAGTTTTATATATAATGCTTTTAACATTAAACAGTGTTACAAAGATTAAATCCAGATGTTGATTTTGATGCTTAATGAGCAATCCAGAGGCAACAGTGGCAAGGAAAAACTCCCTGAGAGGCCATGAGGAAAACTTTGAGAGGAAATAGACTCAAAAGTGAACCTGTCCTCTTCTGTCTGAGGAAGAGGACCTACAAAGGAAAAACATGCGGTCTTAGTAACACCAGCTCCAAAACATAATTTATTAACAGGCTCTTTTGTGGGAGGCAAACAAACTAACCTCTAAGGCCATGTCCACACTAATACGCTTTTGTTTGAAAACGTATATTTTTCTCTCCGTTTTGGCCTTTCGTCCACACTGAGACGGCGTTTTATGTCAACGAAAACGTAGCTGATGGAAGACGCTCTCCAAAGCGGATAAAAAACGGAAAACGCCGTCTTCGCGTCTTAAGCCCTATTCGGACGGGACTAGTTTTACAGGGGGTCGTTAGAGAAATTTCAGTTTCACAGACGTACTTTGTACTAATTTACTAACGTACTAATTTTAATCCCATCCGAATATGCCATGTCTGTCTTTTTCTCACACGACCTGTGTAAAAATTCCAGAGCAAATTACCTACTGTTTTTCAGCAAAATCGGCGCCCCTATGAGAAATCTAATCCCGTCCGAATGCGAATGTCTGTGATTGCTGAAAATGTTTTTTCCAAAACGCGTTTTCTTGTCTGTTTTGGTCAACATGAACTACCGTATTAACCCTAGCGCACCGGTATTCAAGTTTCTGCTTTCTGCACACCGATAATGGATGTAAATGTGTTTGCTACCCTGCAAAGAAATAAAAAAAATGAAATCAACAAGAAGAGCCAAATCACGTAAATTGTTAAGACTGGTTACTGTAATATCAGTTTCATGTAAAAGTACTTTCATTTCTATAGTCAATTACATAACGTGAAAATTATATAAAAACGTATTTATTCCAGTGGGTTTATAAGAAGTTCTATATAAAACCATATGATGTTAAACATTTTTTACATTTTTTTTTTTTTTATTATTATTTTTTCACCGCCATTTTACTATTGATCGGTTATATGACCATACGCAATCCACGCATCCTGGACATGTGGTCTTGTGCAATGCACACATGTAAAACACAGACACTACTACCTCCGTAATAAACACAGAGATGTTAGTCTCGTCCGAATCCATACATGAAATGACAGACGTCGGCTGAAAAAAATTCTAACTCGAACGTCGTTTGGAAAACTAGTCCCGTCCGAATACGGCTTTAGTGTGGACTGTGAAGACGGAGGCTTTTGAATACTATGATGCATTTTTAGTCATGCGATGCAGTCGAAAGTAAATAAACACCTAGCGGAAATGACGCAGGTCGAAGCTTTACTCATGCGCAGTAGGGAGATGTAAGCGTTTTCATACATTTCAGTGTAGATGAGCAACTTTTGGAAAACGTTTGAAAATGATAATGTGGACGCGGAGCGTTTTTAGACGTAAACTCCGTTTTTAAATATACAGTATCTGGATTAGTGTGGACGTGGCCTAAGCCTTATCATTTACAAGTTTATTACATTTTCTTCTGCCGTTTGCACGTAAATGACTCAGTTACTCTTTATAGATCATCTGCAATCAAATTTAATTGTGCACACAATTTATCTCAAAGCACTTATTATATTGAATCTTAAATAAAAACCCAAGTCAATAAAATTATGCTTGGATTGTATTCACTCCACTTGTATACCACTTTAGATAAGAAACCTCTGACAAATGAATGAAAAATACAGATCTTGATGAAAGCAAGCTCACAGTCTTGTGTATATTTCTAATGAGTTAATGGTAGAACATGAGAGACAGCTTTTGAGCTGTAATAAAAGGGTAAATTGTTCTCTATGGCTGGTCTTGGGGGGGAAAAAAACCCGTTATATTTATTCAGCATGGCGAATAGGCTTAGATGTACACGTTCCTCCTTTTCAGAGGCTGTAAGGTTCAAGGTTGATGTTTGATTTAAAGCGGAATCCTTTGACTGTGTGTAACTTTGTTTAAGGAGAGGTTAAATTAACAGCAGGACTGTTGTGACCTTGTTTTCCATTCAGCATCATCTCCGTTTTATCTGTGGTCCACTTTATCGGAGGACAATGTAAACAGAGCTCAGAAAGGGATCCTGAATCCTTCTCAATCCATCATTTTCCTCATTAAACAAATAAAAGCCTCATGGGATTGTTGTGTATGGAACCATTGTTGTGTCAGTCAACTGTATGGTCTGGTCTTCATCAGCAGTCATCGGAAGAAATTAGTGTTGGGTCTGTGCTGATCTCAGAGTTTACGATTGCTTATTAGCACCCGAGGAGCTCTGCTGCACTATTATAAACTGTTGTAGAAAGGACATTATTTATATTTACACTATTTACTGTAGAGTGTCACCCAATTGAGGATGGGTTCCCTTCTGATCCTGGTTCCTCTTAAGGTTTCTTCTATCATCTCATGGAGTTTTTCCTTGCCACCGTCGCCTCTGGCTCGCTCATAGGGATAGGGATAGATATTTAGTAACTTAAATGTTAAGTTAATATTTTTAAATTAATTTTAAACTTTAATTGTATGTATTCAATAATTTATTTTCATTCTTACTTTTTCTTCTTCTTCTTATTTTTATTATATATATTTATTTATTATTGTTTTTTTCTCTCTTCTGTTTCTATACTTCTGTAAAGCTGCTTCGAGACAGTGGGAATTGTTAAAAGTGCTATAGAAATAAATTGAATTTGAATTTTATAAATAAAATTCAATAAATAAATAAATAAATAAATAAATAAATAAATGAAAAGACTTTAATCTGATCATGGTGGTTGTGGATCCAGAGCCTATCCCAGGAATAGTGGATACATCGTGGATGGAAAGGAAAGCCAGTTTATTGCAGGACACCCTGAAAACACTTTCACGTACTTCGGAACATCTAGAAAACATACGGATGCGAGCTACAAAGAAAAACAAAAACCTATAAAAGACGGAGGATTCTTACTGATCGTGCTTACTCAGGGATTCTTTAGAAGACTAAGAGCACTTAGACTCCTGTTAGTCCACTTACCACGTCCGAATGCGAGCAAAAGGATCGTTTATTATTAGTTTGCTTTGTTTAGTTTGGTTAGATTTTTTTTTATATATTGCACATGAAATAATGAAATAAAAACTTTAAAAACAGTAAAAACTTACTTTTCTAATCCGCATCAGATTATTATATACATTATTTAAACTTGATTTCTGTCATGTACACCTTTTATTTTATTCGTCAATCCAAATATCCAGAATTTTCCAGAACACGTTATATTTCTTCAGCACTACAGCTCTGTGCTTTGGCGTAACTTTGGTTAACGTCCTGCACTTTGGTCTTCTCCGTACAGGATGTGAGCCAAATATAACATACTGTATATATTGAGTTGCAGTGTTTTTGAGGACTCACAAGGTGCAAACCGAGCCAAAGCATGTAATTACAATATTGTACAATTTGTATAGAACCGAAAACACTTTCTCACCACGTTCTCACTCCGCTCGCTGGCTATTACTGCGTGCCATGTTCCTGCAGTCGGCTTTGGTTCCGAGTCGAATTCTTCGCTCGTGGTAATTGAACCCGATAGAGTTTGTATTCAGAGTTATAAGTGGACAGACACGACCTCACCGATTTCTGTTTTCATACCTACTTGAAAGAAGAATTTCATTCAAAGCAAATAACATTAAAGAAATTTAACTTGGAACACCGTTTTTTTGTAAAGAAGGAACAAGCCAAGGAATTTTTTTTAAAGAAACCTCAGTGTGTGTGTTTGTGTGTGTGGTGCGCTTGT
>NC_083462.1:8058861-8143861 GCF_030014155.1 Tachysurus vachellii | reverse complement strand
TGAGAAAGAGAGAGAGAGAGAGAGAGAGAGAGAGAGAGAGAGATCAGTGGAAAGGTCTGGGTCAGCGGTGAAAGACAGGGGCCAAGTCAGGCCTCTATTAGGTCGACAGGAAACGCCTGTAACTGACTCTGAAACCCAACCGCTCTCAGGGGGGTTTTGTGTGTGTGTGTGTGTGAGTGGGAGAGAGAGAGAGTGTGTGTGTGTGTGTGTGTGAGAGAGAAAGAGAGACAGAGTGTGTGTGTATGTGTGAGAGAGAGTGTGTATGTGTGTGAGAGAGAGAGAGAGAGAGAGAGTGTGTGTGTGTTTGTGTGTGCATTTGTGTGTGTGCGTGTGTGTGTGCATTTGTGTGGGTGCGAGTAATATTTGTCCTACTTGCTTTGCTTAGGCCCTGATGTTGTGACTGCGTTGTTTGAAAAATTGGTGTCACAGCCGTTAGGGTTCTTTCTCACTCACACACACACACACAGACACACCCACCCACACACACACACAAAACATTTTGATGCATGTCCATTAGAGAGACCAAAATATTTGTCTTCAGAGTTATTTGATTTTTCTTGTGTCACGTCACTCATGCTTGTTCAGTAGGTCACTGACTCAGTTGTTTATTCATTAAAGAACATAAACTTCATGAAAGAAGCCTGACGTCTCCTCTTCTTTCTCCTGCTGTCTGCAATCACAAGTCACACTACCACAATACATTATTTTTTCAAATTCAGAAAGTCTTGTATTCCAAAAGTGTGTTTAGTTTCATGAACCTGGTAAATCTTTTTGAGTACAATTTTATTTTTTACTGATTATATTTTTGCTGATTTTATACAGTGGTACAAGTCGAGATTGGTTCAAGTATTAATTCAAATACATGACTTCATTAAACAAATTAATTCTTATAATATATAAGTAATATATAGGAGAAGGGAGTTAGAAGCTAGAAGAAGTTGAAGAGCATTGAAGGGAACTTTTATACTGAAACAAACAAACAAATAAATAAATAACTCCACCATTATTCATTTACTTGCTAATTTAAAACGGAGCTTGTAAACAGTGAGTTTAAATGTATGCTTTGTTAGATTGAACAGAAAAAAAACAAACAAGTTTTAATTGTTATTAAGCATGACAAGAGCAAATTGACTACCCAATGGTGGAAAAACCGAAAACAGCTTGACATTCAGTAGATAGCTGGATATGTCTGTAGTGAATAAGACAAGCTTATGATTTGAAGGTCTGAATCTGTGGCTTGACTCCTTGAACACAGTCGAGGCATTCACGTTTTGCTTAATGGAGAACGACGACCCACTTGCACTGGCGTGAAAACAGCCAGGCGTGTTGTCAACGTCTAGATTTACACTTCTCATCCCCGAACTACCCAAACCCACGCCACCCTCCTTCCCTCCCTGTCTTCGTCCCTCCCTCCCTTCTTAATGCTATCTCATGCGTTCAGGTTTTCCACTCCTTTGCTTTGCTCTGGTTTTGGAAGTGTTGAGCTGTGCATATTTAACTTTCATCATGCAGGGCTTAAGCTCTCAGGCCTTCCATCTGCTCATCAAAACCTTTCACATCAAAGCGGGGCTCTGGTAGCGTTTTAAAGACTATTTGGTGGAATTTAGGTGCCCTGCAAACAATAATGATCAAAGTGGCGCACGTCCTTTCTTGGCCACTCCACATGCTCAGGCTGAGCCACTGTGGTTTCTTCGTCTAAATGTTCAAATAAATGGCTGAGCTAATGACTGTGATATTCATTCACTGCGCTCTGCCTAAGAAGCTTTAGGTATTTTCTTTTAGGTCCACGATGCTTATCCAATGCTGGATTTTCATCTCTCTCTGTCTCTCTCTGTCTCTCTCTCTCTCTCTCTCCACCCACTCCGTTTCTTATCCTCAGCTTAATGTGACTGACCGAGCACATCTGCTTTTTTTCCTCCTCTCCTCTTTTCTCTATTCCTGTCTTTCAGCAAGTGCTGTGGAGACAAATCCTTGCCATGTGCTGCCTTAACGCCTGTCTGCGCTTCTTCTCTGGGATTTGGAGTGATTTCATGTCTTGATCTTCTCAGGGGTCTGTAAAATCTGTGCGCAAACGTTTGAGCTCGGCAAATCTTAGCTGACTTAGAAAGTTAGGATTTAACCAGTTTGTAATTTTACACACACACACACACACACAGATATCTCAACATGAATTCTAATATCTAAGGGATGTGTGTATTCTAACACAAAAAAAAAAATCACACACAGGTGCAACCAGTGTATAGTGTTGAAAGAAGCATGCAGCCCTCAGGCTACAGCTAAAATTGCATTCACACACATTTAACACACAGATGCTTTGATCCAAAGAAATTCACACTTGAGCCAGAATTCATTCTAAGAATACACCTAAGAAGGGGAGTGTTAGAAGCCTTGGGTAGTTCTGTTCTTTAAATTAGCTGTGTCCCAAATGATGCGCTACACACTCTACGCTTACACTATGCTCTATCTCGTGAATGTTGAAATTTTGTAAGTTGAAAACTGTTGAAAAAGAAATTACACAATGTGCCAGAGCTCATTTAAAAAACATGTGTAAGATAACATTGGTTATCTTGAACTATTTTCTCATCCAGCATCAGCTGGTAGCTACGTAAGCAAAGCTGTTGGCATTGAGCGCATGAAGTGTTCAATATTCCACACTTTGTGGAAAGTGGACTTTGTTTTTGTTTTTTTTTTCCATTGAATAAGTGCATTATCCAGAGACATGATGTGCACTTTTTTCAGTGTGAACACAACATTCATACGATTTTTACCAGTGTTGTAATGTAACGGAGTACAAATACTTCGTTACTGTACTTAAGTAGAAATTTCACGTATCTGTACTTTACTTCGCTATTTAAATTGATGTCAACTTTCACTTTTACTCCACTACATTTCCTAGATAAAATGTATACTTTTACTCCGCTATATTTCCACTAAGCATCTTCGTTACCCGTTACTACAAAATAAAATCAGAAGAAATGTGTGCGACTGCAATAAGGGAGGTTTGGCGAATCACTGCTCCTAGATTGTATTACGCAGCTCCGCACGCACTATTTCAGCGTAATGTTGCCAAAGGACGCGGAAGTACACCTGAAACCGCCATGGAAGCACCTACTGGAAGACCTCCCGTTATCGTAGACCAGGGGTGGCCAACCAGTCAGAGACCAAGAGCCACTTTTTTTACCGTGTTACCGCAAAGAGCCACATCATACACATGGGCACACATGAACATCACCTTGTTTCCCTGCCATTTTGAGAACGAACTTGACACAAATTGTTTACTGAAATGATCTTGCTCCTACTGGGAAACTTTGAGGTATTTTCATCCCACTCACATGCACGTTTGACAAAAATACCGTATTGAACTCACACAATAAAAAGACACAAATACAAACTTCGATATGAACGTAAGAGCCGCATGAAACCGGGCAAAGAGCCGCAAGCGGCCCGGGAGCCGCGGGTTGGCCGCCCCGTCGTAGACGACCACCCCGACGATAGTGGTGAACAGGGAGATAACGTTATACACCCCTGGCCATATTTGCAAGAAATTTTCTATACATTGGAATGAAATATTCTTCCTACCGGATGAAGTGTCTCTTATGCCTACCGAAAATCACTGAAATTTTACTTTTTTACTTTTACTTCAAATACTTAAGTACATTAAATATCAGAAAATGACTTTTGATACTTAAGTACAGTAAATATCAGATACTTTAAGACTTTTACTTGAGTAATATTATAAAAGGTAACTTTCACTTCTACCAAAGTCTTTTTCTAGTACGATACTTGAACTTTTACTCAAGTATTGCTTTCTAGTACTTTATACAACACTGATTTATACCACACCTAATGTCTAGGTTTGTGAAACTTATAAAACCTGGTTTATACCTTAAAAGGACTGATTCTCAAGTTCTTTTTGAGGTGACATAATTTCCTGGTAACAGGATACTTACCTATATTACTATAAATCTTTTACAGAAAGGATTATATAAAAAAAAAAGGATTTAAAGATGACTTAAAGAAAAAGATGACTTAAATTAAAGAAAAAAAAAACAGGCTTCAGTCATTCAAGGACAATTCAGCAACCACCAGCTTTAAAGAACTAAACAGGGCCCAATGTCAGAGCTAAACTTGATGTTATGGTTTCTTTAAACAGCCATACACGTTAACAATAAACAGGTGAATGCAATAAAATGTAACACAATAAAACCTGTCAGGTGTCTCAGCGGCTGAATTGCGGTAAAATTCCAGCGATGACAAATTGTGTTTTGACGACGATCGGATCTGTCTGGCTGGAACGTTCTTGCCACATTTACTATAAGATAACATAAATCAATTTCAACAGTGCAATCAAAAACAACTTGGAAATGTTTTTATTTTCTGTCTAACCGTGCCTCAGCTTTCAAAACTACTAATCAAGGAGTCATTCTATATAAAGAAAACCAAAAGAAGCCTAACAATTAATTTGTAACTGCTAGTTAGCTTGCAAAATCCCTATTTGGATTGGATTTGTTTAGTTTAGCAGTAAGATGCTTGTAATGTATGTTTTTTTGTTGTACTGTAACAACGCTATCAGCCGACCCTCCTCCTGACCACTAGCGGGAACCCCTGGAAGACTGAGTAGTTCCGGGTTAGCTTACGCAGTTATGGACTCTTAAAGCCGTGTTTTCTACAGCTCATCATGATCTATTTTTAGTTTACATACATACTGAGCCATTCGACTGTGTTCTATTACTTTCCTATGTTTTGACCCATGCCTTGCTTCTCGATTTTCCGCTGTTTGGTTTTTGGATTGCGTTTGCCTATCAGTTTGGTTTGTTTGCACTGATTCTTTAATAAAACCCTGCTCATGGATTGTACACCATCTGCATCTGAATCTACCTTAAAAAATACTTTGTCATTGATCAATCCAGCGCTTGTGCCTTCCTCAATGTGAGGTATAGTTTGTGCACCAAACAGAGGCTTACCAAGTGTAATCCACCATGTGTGCTTTCATAATTTCATAAAGATGTGTCCCTATAACTGCAACTATAGCCCCTATAGCTGTGACAGAGCTGAATCTTCTGCCAACTATGCCTTCAAGTTCTGGACTCTGGCTGCTCAATGTGGCTGTTATGACACCCTTATGGGAGGTTTTCCAAGAAGGCCTAAAACCAGCACTCCAGGCCAAGATGGCATATAAAAACAAAAACACATCCAAGATGGCACGTAAAGGCATGTCTTACAATACACAATACTTACAATCACACTGGCCATCTGCCTGAATAATCTCCACTGTTAACCAACTCCCGAGTGTCTAGTTATTGCCAAGCACCTTGTACAGGGAAAAAACCCACTCCGGGCTACTCCTTCCACCCATGAGCCCATACAACTCAGCAGAATACTGATCTTCACAGAGGAGCAACAGCACCATATGTGCATGTAACTGTGTTTGTATTGTGGACAGTCAGGTCATCACTGCAATGCCTGCCCTGAGAAGCCTGTATCATGAACTGTTAAGGCAGGTCTGACTTTCTGTCTGTTTAGTGTTACTCTGCCCATTAAGTTGTGCTTTGCTAAATATGTGCATTATATATCAGCCCTACTGGACTGCAGTCATCATAATTCACAGACAACTAGTGGAGGATCTACAAATACCCACGGTTCCCTGTGCTGCCCCCATGAAAAATATGGCTGTTCCATGATGGACCCATCATCCCGGCGTTCAACAAACCACCACACTGGGCCAAAACTCCTTTTGGTGGCCCACACTAAGCCGGGACGTAGCAAAGTAAGTTATGACTTGCTCTGCATGCACCTAATACAAGTCACCTCAACAGCTGCGTGACCATTCATTCATTCATTCATTCATCTTCTACCGCTTATCCGAACTACCTCGGGTCACGGGGAGCCTGTGCCTTCCATTCCATCTCAGGCGTCATTGGGCATCAAGGCAGGATACACCCTGGACGGAGTGCCAACCCATCACAGGGCACACACACACACTCTCATTCACTCACGCAATCACACACTACGGACAATTTTTCCAGAGATGCCAATCAACCTACCATGCATGTCTTTGGACCGGGGAAGGAAACCGGAGTACCCGGAGGAAACCCCCGAGGCACGGGGAGAACATGCAAACTCCACACACACAAGGCGGAGGCGGGAATCGAAGCCAGACCCTGGAGGTGTGAGGCGAATGTGCTAACTACTAAGCCACCGTGCCCCCCAGCTGCGTGACCATGAAAATGGCAAAATTCCACAATGTATTCCACACCTACAATCTCCCCAAGGACATTGTATCAGACTAGGGGTCCTAGTTTACCTCAAGCATATGGAGAATCTTTTGTAAGCATAGTGGAGTTAACATTTGCCTCTTATCTGGGAGACAAATGGTGTTGGAGAGTGCCCATGTGCAACTATAGAGGGCCATTTGGCACCGGCACCTGCAGGCTGATTGCCATAGATGACCCTACCTACCCTATTAACCCGGCCTGTATACCTTTGAAAAAAACCCCATAAACTCAAATTGCCAAGCCGTGAGCTCAACCTCAGACACATAGGTCCCTTCAAAATCCTATGTCAAGTTAGTCTATTGACATATTGGCTTCAACTTCTCCCCAGCTACCGCATCTTCCTATGTTTCCATGTGTCACTCTTGAAACCTTCATACTGGCTCCAACACAGGAAGCTCTAATTTCAACCCACTGCCTCCACTAGAAATCGAAGGCTCCCCGGGCTATTTGGTCAACAC
The DNA here is from genome assembly GCF_030014155.1 of Tachysurus vachellii. Taxonomy (NCBI): domain Eukaryota; kingdom Metazoa; phylum Chordata; class Actinopteri; order Siluriformes; family Bagridae; genus Tachysurus; species Tachysurus vachellii. Next base: position 8,137,128 of record NC_083462.1, on the reverse strand, counting down.
CCTCCAGAACTCCCGTCATGGACAAGGTTACCAACATAAAGAAAGATTGCTGGTAGATGCCCATGACATCCTGTACCTGTAGCATGCATAGCACACGGTTGACATGCATGCTATAAATCTAAATACAGCAAATAGAAGCAGACAATTTTTTTTTTCTCATGAAAAGTGGCTGTTTTTTTTTCCAATGCAAAGTGCATCTGTATAGAAAATCATGGACATGAGTATTCTGGCTAAAAGTGATCAGACGCTTGCCGAGTTCTAAGAAAAACACCAGGTAGACCTGTAATCTTCTTAAAGGACGATAGAGGAAAAACACTGACATGGCCAGTAGAGATGGAAATAAAATACCAGAGGAACACACGTTAAAAGCACATGATAATTTAATCCTGTCCGGATAAGGCTTAAGAGTGATTTCCTCACACAGTGAATGTCATGCTTGGATCGAGTTGTTATTTGCTGTAGCAAAAATGAACATAAGCCTAACAGATTTAGATTGTGAAAGGCCTACGCACCAGATGTCACATTATTTGTGATGGACTTGCACACTGACTGAGAGAATAAACTTTGAAACTTTTTGAAACTGCATTTTTCCTTGAATTAGTGCTATCTCCGTGACCACCGCCGTGACCTCATCAGTGGAAAGGTTGGTTTGACTAGTCACTAGAACTAATGATCTCTCACCTCTCGCTATAAAATAAAGGAACTGACAGACTTTTAAGTCATTTCTGTTGTGTTAAATGTCATCCTGATTTCAGGCTGCTGTACAAGGCATTAGTTCTCTAGTGGGAGTAATATAACAGTCGTGTAAACAAATGCAAGCAAACAAGCTTGTGAGGCCTGTGTTTGTCAGAGAGCAAAGAGAAAGAAGGAGGATGTGGCGGATGTGTGGGAAAGTCACTTCCTCTTTTTGTGCAGCGCGATATGGGGTCCAAGTGGGGCTGTTGTGAGTGGGCCGTTTAGCCGAAGCGTTATTTGGGGCGAGCCAGACAGCAGCCGTCAAAACAGGAAAGGCAGGCAGCAGCTGCTGGAAAATGCACAGTGCCCAGACTTTTAACCTCAGGGCCTCGCAATCAGCACTTCCTGTGGAGCACAGTGTCACTCCATTTCAGCGCAGTGACCACACGGCCAGCTCCTGTTCACTGCTGCGCCTCAGCAAGCCAGCGCAAATCAAACGGCAGGTGTGACAGCAATAACAGCCAAACAAATTGGACACTAATTTTTGTCATATACATCTGCTGCATGCTGCGTAAAGCGCATGACATGTGTTTACAGATACTGAGGATTAGTTTAGTGGAGAAAATTAAAATTCAAACTCAAATTCACACCCATCGATCAGCTCTGTTAAAGATCTCTATCTAGACTGACATAAATCAATGAACCTGTACGGTAGCAGTGATACAACTAGACAGTGTTCGACAGTTAACTTGTGACTTCTTTATAAACAAATAATCCTGTTAAAGCAGGATTTTAGTCAGTATTTGTGCTGAAATCTTGATCTGAGTCAGGAGACATGTTTAAATGTTTACAGCATCGTTATTAACTTTGCTATGCAGTTAAGTGGCTAACTAAGGGCCAAAAATCAAAAGACCCTTCTGATTAAGTTGTATAGTACTGGGGCTCATCATAGATGTCAATACCATATCGTAAACATTGTATATTTAATGTTTCAATTCTATAGTCATGCCATATCTTTTCTGATCATTTCTAGTATGGTAACCAGAAATGCTGCTCTTGCATTCGCTAGCTCTTTGATTCATGTCATTCATGGCCTGTCATGTAATTGTAATATGTTTGGACAATGTTTGCTTGGACTGTTTACTTCTAATTTCCAGATCTAAAGGCATTTGGAAAGATCTAATCTATGGGTTGGAAAGAAATATCAGCTGCAGCCTTTACTTTATTTGACCCTGTGTACATTTTTAATGGTTGTGGTTTTTGTTCTTGGTCCTAAAAGATGACGAAAAATAACTCTATTTAAGCTATTTGTAAGCAGGTAATAATATAATATGGATGCCACATCGTTTCTTATGTAATTTGTTTTTGAAAGAGAGATGGAGAAATTAGCAATGCTACATCGCTTATACTAACAAGCCTAAATAATGGCATAATCAACTGTCTTTTAAGTCAGAACACTTTCTATCGATCCTCTCAACTACCAACAGGTTTAAAAATAATTGGATGTGATGTAAAACGTTATCTGCTAACAAAGTAAAAAGTCTGCTCCTTGTGCTAGCTTTCATGTGTTTTACCGTCATGTTCTGGGAGGTGTTGGTTTGGACGGATCTCTAAGGGGGGGGCTTGTTTTTGTCGGATTTTTGAGATTCAAATCTAGCATCAGGTTACTTTTAAGAAAATTGCTTAAGATCATTTCATTGGTTGTTCAGCTCTTTGTAGAAATGCAGATTACAGTAAAAGTACTGTATGGTATATGGTATAATATAATGCTAACATGTGTGGACATGTTTCTGTTAAGATCACCAAGCGTTTTAAACTCAAATTGGGAATAACATATAGTAAAGTATTGCTGTATAGTAAAAGCCTTGTGTTTGCCCCCTAGTGGAAATCCACGACTACTAAGACGCTCGGTGAGACTTGCTTTAATGAGACCAGTGTAAGGTACATAAGGAGAAAGAAAAAGGAAGAGTTTGTTCCTTCACACCTTTTCATCACAACTCTAGAAAATATTCATGACTAAAGACCGTTTGTTCATGACATATTGAGGAACCAGCCATAGCTGCATCATCAAATTTGTGACTAATCATTTAATTGTGTATAAACAGCTTCACAATCTGGATAAACTTTGAAAACAAGGTGTATTTTTATTTAAAAAATAAAAGGTCTGTGCTACTCTGAATGAATAAAAGGCTGTGTTTTTGCAGCGCAGGTGTTTCATATCACTCACACTATATGTTTTGAAGCAAGTGTTGGTGTGTAAACGAATATACGATTGAACAGACCTTTGGAGGCAAGTCCCAGGGAAGCTGATTGGCTCCCGTCTGGAGGGGTCTCAGGAGGTCAAGTGGCAGGAAGTGAATGTTTGACATGTGATCCATACCATGGTTGTGTTTATGAGTTCAACGTGCTTCATAAAGAATGACAATTTTAACCTAAAAATCCGAATAATTAGTTCCAGAAAAAAAGTTCAGCGATTGGATTAGATTAGCATTATTTTATGTTAATCTCATTATTTTACACATTATATTTCTCATCATGCTACATATCATAATCTGCGATGTCAGTCGAGACATGGACTCCACAAGACCTCCGAAGGTGCGCTGTGGTGTCTGGCACACAGAAGTTAGCAGCAGATCCTTTAAGTCCTGTAAATTGGCAGCTGAGGTCTCCATGGATCAGACTTGTTTGTCCAGAATTTAGAGCCAAATCAACAACTTGAACTCTTTGGCATGTTCCTCAAAACTTCCTTGGAGAATTTTTGCAGTGTGGTAGGAAGCATTAGCCCGCTGAAAGAGACCACTGACATGAAAGTGTGTACTTGTTCTGCAACAATGATTAGCTAGGTAGCATGTGTCACATTTCATATGAATGCCAGAACTGAAGGTTTCTCAGAAGAACATTGTCCAGAGCATCACACTACCTCTGCCGGGTTGCCTTCTTCCCATAGTGCATCCTGGTAATATCTCTTCCCGAGGTTAGTGACACTTACGCACCCAGCCTTCGACATGATTCGTCAGACCAGGCCACTTTCATTCGTGGCTACATGGTCCAGTTCTGATGCTCACATGTCTCTTGTAGCCGATTGTGGTGGTAGACAGGAGTCAACATGGACACTTTAGTGCTTGTCAAAGTCACTTAGAACTTCACACTCCATGTTTCTTCCTTCCAACACAATGACTATATCCCACCCCTAAACAGGTGCCACAGTAAGGAGATAATCATTGTTATTCCCTTCAACTGTCAGATGTTTGAATGTTATGGCTGATTGGTGTATATTTAAAAATAAATAAATAAAATGTTAACATTTCCATTGCAATTTTCAGATGAAAATTACAAACTGCTCCTTTAAAATATATACACTGACTCAGCTCGTTCATTATATCGTTAAGCCAATGCCTGATTGGTGCTTTTGTGGCAGTAATTGGTGTAATTTCTGCTAAGATGAAGACACACCATATACCAGATGAAGATGTACGTAAAGTGTTTACAGTACTACTGACTATAGTGTGATTATCAGTCAGAGAAAAAAAGCATTCTGCTTCCACACGCTGTAAATGTACTGTATGTATGGGCTTGAAAACATACCTGCTGGGCCTTGGCTTGTGTAATGTAGTAGCAGCCTTCCAGAAGCTGATGTAATCTCTATGTGTAAGTGTCATCACTCTTTATATTTCCCTGCTGCTTTCTTCACATCGTCTCATTTTTATTTTCTTCTTTAGGCATATACTGCTCAGACTAATCTCTCCCTTGCACATTTGCACACCAGTTATGATCATTATACTCAGTGCTTGTGCTTCACTCAGCCTTTTCTCTCACTCGGCTGCTCTCCCTCAGACAGATGATTACGACATGCAGTCTGGTCTGGAGCGCTATTTTCCCTCATCACACACACACACACACACACACCGGAGCGTCCCGACACCGTCCTCACAGCTCATTGGCTGCTTCCCTGCGTGGAGTGACCCAGTAAACTCGCGGCTGAACCGTGCGTCTGTGTTCTCATTGGCTGTCTCTGAGCCACATGCACAGTCCAACAGATATATTCTCCTATCTCTCAATTTCTTTCCACGCCTCTTTCCATCTCCATCTTCTTTGAGCTCTATCCGTTCTTTTCCATTATGCAGAATGCAGCCTTTCGTAGTCTTTCATAAAGATGTGTTCACCAGAACAAAGACATTTCATGGATTTCTGTTCTCCTTTCTCACACTCTCTCTTCCACTTCCACTTTCCCATGGCTTCGCACCAGTTCATGGCCTCCATCCTCACATTGTAAACTCCTATTGTTTGTGTTTCTATACAAAACGTGGGAGAGAGGAATTGAGGAAATAGGCTATTTTGAAACGCTGATGGAGACAGTGATGATTATTTTATACACTGGTTACAAATCTGAAGCTGGAAATGTAAATCAGTAGTTTTATGCCCCAGCTTTCTTGTTTATTTTAAGCCCACATTGAAGAATCTATGTGATCTGTCTCTGCCGTGTAGCGCCATCATCATCTACCCTCTTAGCACAACATTTTTTTTTCCTGTTGTCCTTTTTTCTCCTACACACTCTGCCAAACATCCTGCCACACTTTTCTACCCACCCCACTCCATATTTTCCAATATTTTCTGTGATCTCAAATATGTACACTCTTTACTATACTATATAATGAGCATCATTTTCTGGACCATACTTTTCTTTAGATTTCTTTTTTAAATGTTATACTCCTTCCCATACACACTCTCTTCCCATACACTCTCTCCCCACCGTCGTCTTCTCCTCCTGACTTTCCTACAGTACACCGTCTCCTCCATTCTCCATATTGTCCCCTTTATCCTATCTACGTGTTCTTCCAAATTTCTGTTCTTTTTATTCCTACACATTTCTTCCATACTCGTCTAACATCATCCCCTTGTTCTACCATACTTTCATCATTCAACTGCTAAACATCCATCCATGATTCTTCTCACAGATGAGCTTGAACGATCTTCTATATACTTCCCTCGTTTCTGCACACTATCATACACCATCATTTCATCTGTACTAAACCTTCAAACTTGGCTACATGTTATCTTTGGCCCTTTCTTTCAGAGAAGGTCTTCCCTTTCCTCTATACTCTATACTCACACATCTATCCCTCCTAGACTATACTCCAAGCCTTTTTTCCTAGTTCTAGTACAAATTTTCCACCTATGATCCCATATTTACCTAATGCCATTTGTTTTCTTCTGTTTACTCCCACATTTATCCCTCAAAGATTCTCTACCCACTGTCCTTGCATCTCCACTTTGTACTCTGATACTTATTCCTCCTGGACTTTCTTATGCCCCTTTTCCACCGTGGCAGTTTGAGTGCTGGTTCGGAGCCAGAGCCTAATTTAGAACCAGTTCTTTCTTTTTTGACACCCAAAGCACCGGCTCTGAACCAGGAAAAGTGGTTCTTAAGTAGCGCCAAAACGTTGCTGGTCTAGACTTAAGAACCGCTTGTGTCAGGGGCTGGGGGCGGGGCTACTGTTAGCGCATTTGATAATGTACCTTAAGTATACTAATGTTTAATACACTTTTACTTTACCGCAATATGATACATTATCAGCACATATGATAGTAAGTAGCTACATGCTAAGGCTAACCTTTTCTGTGTTAATGATAAAATAACATTATGTACTTTCTCGATAACAACCTCCGTTTATACAGATTACATGGAGCTGCACGTACACGTTGGATTCGCCGCGTTTGGATGCTAATGTAGGTTCACAAAGCCATGAGCAGTAACAGTAAAGCAACATCCGCCATTGTTGATGTGTTTGTGTTTGCCGCTGCTGCGCTAAGTGACGTCAGACTCGGCTCTGTGACGGGTCTCTAGCCGGTGGAAAGGCAAACCGGTTCTTAGAAGGTTCGCCAGTGGAACCAACTTTGAACCAGCACCAGTGCTAGCTCTGAACCAGCACCCGGTTCTTTTTGGTGGAAAAGGGGCATTACAAGCTCTCTTACCCCCTTTTATTTCCTCTCTACTCACTAATCAATAATCCCATACTTACACCTTCTCAACTCTGCTCCAAGCTCTCACTTCCTCTTCACTCTATACTGTCATACATATCCCTCCAAGACTCCCCTCCTAGTCCTTCTACCATCTGTTATTTATTCTTTTCTTGATGAACCCATGTTTACTCCGAAACACTCCTCCATGCTTTCCTATCTCAGAAGCTCTCCATTTTTCCTCAGCTCTCTATAATTTCTTTACTCTAAACATTCTCCATATTTTCTCTATGCTCCATACTTACACTTTCCTCTCAACCAATCCCCCTGTCCCATTTTTCCCAAATATATATATATATATATATATATATATATATATATATATATATATATATATATATGCTCTCCTCCATACTTTACTCTCTTATACTGAGCCTCTACTCTCCTCCAAGACACGTTTTCCACCGAGTCCTATGCCACACTTTCATCTTTAGTTCCTTCCATCCCTTCTCCAAACTTTCTTCCCTCTATCCTCTACGCCACACTCTCTACACTGTTCTTTTGATACGGAGTTATTTCTTCTCACTCCCCCCTTCACATCCATCTTCCCAAACCGCTGCCGCTTTACAGCCCTCGTAAAACACACACCCTGCTGCAGTTCCGCACCGAGGCCTATTACAGCGTAATAAACACAAAGGCTCATGTTAACATACACATGCTCTTTAACACTCTTTAGCATAAACACAGGCATGCTCTGTCATTCTCACATGCGCGCACACACACTGACTTTAGATCCAGTCAGCTGCTAGTCTCTTCTGTCTGAGTGTGTGTGAAGTCCTCCTGTTCTTTCTCAGGTGTCTTATGTGTCTCAGTTCCGAGTGTGAAAAACTGTGCAGAGCTTTCTATTTCCAGCCCAGAGTCATTCAGATCTCAGAGAAAGAGTGGGAACATTCCTGTCGAGAGCTGAACCTGAAGCTGAAGCTGCATTCCAAGGAAAAAAAAAAAAAACTGAAGGGAATATGGAAATGTTGAAGAGGTGCTTACTTGGAAGTGAAACATCGTCGCTGCATCGTTACAGGAAGACAAATTCAGTTCCTCTTGATATGAAATACATACTTGCGATATGTAAATATTTATATGCGTAAAATAGTGCCTGGAAGATGATCCAAAATAATTATTCTCTCATATCCTCTTGAGCAGGGTGGGCACGGTGGCTTAGTGGTTAGCACGTTCACCTCACACCTCCAGGGTTGGGGGTTCGATTCCCGCCTCCACCTTGTGTGTGTGGAGTTTGCATGTTCTCCCCGTGCCTCGGGGGTTGAAGCCGGAGTACCCGGAGGAAACCCCATTGTCCGTAGTGTGTGAGTGCGTGAGTGAATGAGAGTGTGTGTGTGCCCTGCGATGGGTTGCCACTCCGTCCAGGGTGTATCCTGCCTTGATGCCCGATGACGCCTGAGATAGGCACAGGCTCCCCGTGACCCGAGGTAGTTCGGATAAGTGGTAGAAAATGAATGAATGAATGAATGAATCCTTTTGAGCTTTTTTTTGCTCTGTAAAAGTACGACTAGGAAGGAGATGTCAAATACACCTAATAATTTCATATTCATTTCAGTTGTTAAAAATCTACAGGAGACGAAAACTCTTCGAATCGCTGCTTAGAGATGGATCTCCTACTGATCAGATTCGCTCATATCTTCTGTGATGAACAACGTGAACGAGAGTCATTAAGATACTTCGGCAGGAGTGTGACTGACTAAGAGATGGAGAGAAAGTGATAGAGAATAAAATCAGCAAGTCATTTGTAACACCTTCACCTTGTTACTACGAAATGGAAATAACTCCATGGTACCGTTCCTAAAAATGATTTCTCGTGTTTGTTAGAGAAACTCATACATTTCCGTGATGAAGAAATTCATTTCTGGTATTGGACGGGAAGTCAATCTTCCAGTTCGCCTGGCCTCGTTCCCTGCAGCCTTCTCAATCACCGCTGACATCATCCTCATACCGTCACAGACCTGCGGATTATTCTCACATGTGTCCTTCCAGCTCCCAACAGGCCAGCTGCCTTTCTCGGCGAATCATCTTTTCGCACGTTGATGCCACATCTGCCTGTTGAGAAATAGCACCTATCTGTCCATCTTCTCAGTCGCGAATGAACAGGGCTAATAATAGTCAGGGAGCTTTTGGTCAGATGGAAATGAGAGCTGCTAGTCCTCTGGGATGCACTGACATCGCCGTCATTCTTCTCGTATGTGTTGCTTCATGCAGAGGCTGACATGCATTTGTTTTGAGACAAATACACTATCGCATGAGTATGTTTTCTGCTCTTTTAGGGTCAGAGGAATGGTGTGTTCACAGTAATTTACTGGATTCTTCTCAGGTCAAAGAGAGCTCTTATTGAGTGCATGTACATGCACAGCAATTTTATAGGATGCCACCAAATTCTATTTAAAAAGTGTTTCATTTTTTCCTTGTCCGGTCATGATTATTTATATGTATATATTATTTATATCTGCTCCTTTTAATTGAATTCTAAAAATCAGGATTTTAAATAATAATAATAATAATAATAATAATAATAATAATAATAATAATAATAATAATACATTCACTCATTTTCTACCGCTTATCCAAACTACCTCGGGTCACGGGGAGCCTGTGCCTATCTCAGGCGTCATCGGGCATCAAGGCAGGATACACCCTGGATGGAGTGCCAACCCATCGCAGGGCACACACACACTCTCTCATTCACTCACGCAATCACACATTAGGGACAATTTTTCCAGAGATGCCAATCAACCTACCATGCATGTCTTTGGACCGGGGGAGGAAACCGGAGTACCCGGAGGAAACCCCCGAGGCACGGGGAGAACATGCAAACTCCACACACACAAGGCGGAGGCGGGAATCGAACCCTCAACCCTGGAGGTGTGAGGCGAACGTGCTAACCACTAAGCCACCATGCATAATAATAATAATAATAATAATAATAATAATAATAATAATAATAATAAAAAAAAAAAACAAAACAGAATATTTTAGTAAAATAACAAACAATGGAAATGTGTTTATTTCTAACCTTGCTTTTGTTGTCTGCCTGCAAAGGTCATGGTAGTTAAATAGGCATATTAACAAAGGAAAACAAACAAAAATAAAAAAATCGGTCTGTCAAACAATGTCTAAAACCTCACTGGTTAAATGTTAATTCCTCACATGGTGGATGTCACAGTTCACAGGATAGTGATGTGCCATAGCAAAATGGAGAACAGCACAATCGGTTTATTTTAGCCAACAGAACAGAAGTGAAGGAGTGATTGATTTACTGCACTGATGAGACTGTGGACAGTTCTGATATGTTTCAGTGAAATTCAGGGAAGTTTTTCCCTTTTACTTTAAAGGGTCAGAGGTGTAAGAATGTGAAATGTGATCAAATGTGGTATGTAATAACTGGATTTGAAACGATGAATGAACTTCTGAGATGCATGAAGAAGAAAATACGCAGGTTTAAATCCAGTGGTTTAGAGGTTAGCGCATTTGTCTAACACCTAAAGAGTTGGGGGTTTCATTCCAATCTCTACACTGTTTGGCGTTTAAATGTTATCCGGGTGTTTCCTCTGGGTATTACGCTTTACTCCCCCTGTCCAAAGACATGTTGTTGTCTGAATTGCATCCCTAAACTGTCCATAAGGTGTGTGTGCATGTGTTCTGAGATGAACTGAAAAGACATCTCTGAATCCCTGAAATACTTATAATTACATTTACATTTAGTCATTTGACAGATGATTTTATCCCGCCTGACGACCCTAAAATGTAAATGACACTTTCCCAGGAAATATTTCTTAGCTCGCATGTGTCATACGTTAGAGGGTTAAATTGGCCCGGAGCACAGAGAGCAATTACCGTGAACAGCGAGAGGAAACACAACTACAGGATTTGATAGAATTGCAAATGATAGCTTGACATAATGGTGAGAACGATAATGATAATGTAATACAGTTCCACACTGCTTTATAAAGAAATGCTATCATTCATAATATGGAAAATTGTATTCCTTCACTCTAGGAAGCTCCTGAGTGGGTGAACGTTTAAGCAAATTTTGTTGTCTATTGTGTTGTTTTGCTAGCTTAAAGTCTTTTTCATGTATCTTAAAAAAAAAAAAAAAAAAAAAAAAAAAAAAAAAAAAAAAAAAAAAAAAAATTATTTATTTTTTTATTTATTTTTTTTATTTTCTTTGAACTATTAAAAACTATTTCAGGTTTTCAGGTTTCAAAGAAAATACATAAACAATTTATGTATATATTTATTTATTGAATGAATGAGTGAATAAATTACTGAGTCATCCAGCCAAATTAATGGAAGAAGAAGCTAGCCAAAGACCTAATAAATAAACAAACAAACAAATCAACCGCTTTTAGAGTTGACTGTGATTGTGATAAACAAACAAGCATTTTTATGATTTTTTTGGGTCAGTAGATTCAAAACTGGACCCAGGTCTAAACACACACACACACAAACACACACACGTCCTCTAATCTTTTCAACAACTGCTCCTTTGCTGTTCCCAGATGTTTCATGTACACTTTGAATCTCTGTACCAAAGCAGTAAGAGTTTAACAGCATGCCATCTCTGTGACCATCTGAGGGCACTGACTTGTTCTGCTGCCATGCTTCAGCTCCGTTTCTCCCCTTAGAAGGAAGAGTCACTACAAATCAGTTCCTGACTGATCACCCGATGATGAACTATTTCTCACCTGATGGGTGTGGCATCGTCCAGAATGACTCCGCCTCTTTCCACAAGGCATGAGGGCTCACAGAATGATTTGATGAGGAGGAAAATGATATCAATCATATGCTAAAACCAGAATTCTGGAATGTTCCATACAACAGCTCAATGTTGTGTGAAATCCACAGAGCACATGTTGTCTTCAGAGACCTTTTTGTCAGGTTAAAAAGATGAACTAAAGGCAAACGAGTAATCATGGGCATGTGGTAGCCTAGTGGTTAAGGTGTTGGGCTACCAATCGGAAGGTTGTGAGTTCAATCCCAGGTCCACCAAGCTGCCACTGTTGAAAGAATTAGGTTATAGGGAAGTCCTGAAGGATGTCCAAGGGAGCAACAACAACTGGCTTTGGGGACAGGATTTCACGACAGGACATTAGTACAGCTTCTCAAATCTCAGGCAATTTCAGTTTACATTCATTGGAATATTGCAGAGGAGTGGAACCATCAGCAAATTGAATGTGTGTGTGTGTGTGTGTGTGTGTGGCTTACTATCTTCACAGCTCCTGAGGATGTCTGACGGTTAGCTGGAAGTAGTGTGCATAAAACCTCTTCGGGAGCCTATGTGTGTGTGTGTGTGTGTGTGTGTGTGTACACTCGTGTTTGTGTGCGTGCCGATGATGATTAGCTGGAAGTAGGTTTTTTTTAAAGCCCATCTTGGAAAGTGTGTGTGGGAACTTTAAACCCTCTCAGCTGTGTGTTTGTGGGAAGAGGAGATGGAATAAACCTTGCCTGCGAGGCAGATCTGGCTGGCAAGTTGATTGTCCACGGGAGCCTTAATGTTGAGTCAAAGAAAGCAAATTAGAAATGCATCTTAGCGAAAGCTAATCCTGACAGACAGCTGGCAGATTTCGACAATATTTTGGGAAGTGGATAAAGAATAGATATAGCACGCCAGCGTCATCTGACCCCGATGTGTTACATCTTATTTATCAGTGCAGGTCATGACACACTGAAGATTTGTTCAGAGAAATGCTTTTAGATTTATTACAGTACATGCTTTTAATTAGCACCAAAATAGCATCAAACTGCATAATCCTCTAGAGTACTACTTCAGTTTTATTTACAGACTTTCAACTTGTGTTGGTGTTTCTGAATAAGAGTGATGTTTGATGAGCAAATCTGAAGATCTGAAGTACAGGGAAAACATCTGAGAACTGCTGTCCAAGATTCAAATAGAATTCATCCCATCTCACTCACACTCTACTCTGTCCATCTCTTTCTAGATCTTTGTCTCTCTCTCTATCTGTTTGTCGCTTTCTCTCCACTTTCTCTCTCTCCTGTTGTCTCTCTCTCTCTCCCTTCCCCTCTGCCTGTCTGTCTCTTTCTGTCCATCTCTCTCTCAATCTTTGTCTCTCTCTCATGTTGTCTTTCTCTCTCCCTTCCCCTCTGCCTGTCTGTCTCTCTCTGTCCATCTCTCTCTCAATCTTTGTCTCTCTCTCGTGTTGTCTCTCTCTCTCCCTTCCCCTCTGCCTGTCTGTCTCTCTCTGTCCATCTCTCTCTCGATCTTTGTCTCTCTCTCTCTATGTCTATCTCTTTCCCTACACTTTCTCTCTCTCGTATTGTCTCTCTCTCCCTTCCCCTCTGCCTGTCTGTCTCTCTCTGTCCATCTCTCTCTCAATCTTTGTCTCTCTCTCGTGTTGTCTCTCTCTCTCCCTTCCCCTCTGCCTGTCTCTCTCTCTCTGTCCATCTCTCTCTCAATCTTTGTCTCTCTCTCGTGTTGTCTTTCTCTCTCCCTTCCCCTCTGCCTGTCTGTCTCTCTCTGTCCATCTCTCTCTCTTTATTTGTCTCTCTCTCTATGTCTGTCTCTATCCCTACACTTTCTCTCTTTCTCTCATGGTGTCTCTCTCTCCCTTCCCCTCTGTCTGTCTGTCTCTCTCTGTTTAACTCTCTATTGGTCTTTGTGTCTCTCCGTCTCTCTATCTATCTGTCTCTCTCTCTCTCTCTCTCTCTCTCTCTCTCTCTCTATGTCTGTCTCTCTGTCCCTCCCTCCTGCTCTCCTTCCCGCTCTCCCTCCCTGCTCCTTGTCTGTCTGTCTGTTCGTCTGTCTGTCCGTCTGTCGGCCTGTCTGTCCGTTTGTCTGTCTGTCTTTCTGCTTGTCTGGACAACTACCCCCCCTCCCCCCACCCCCGTCTGATCCACTGCTAGCTAATAGTCCAGTGAAGCCAAACTTTCCAGGCTCCTTTCTGATCTGAAAGCTCAGATGATCTCTCATCACACAGCAGCTTTTCTCAGCATGGAGTCTGACCTTCAAAAGAACATTGGCTCATTCATCTCAAGCTTTCACATAAAAAATAAGAAAATACATGCAACTGTTAGCATTTAGTTATTGAACGAGTCTCTAGTGTCAGTGCCTTAAAACCTGACAGTAAGTTTTATTCCAATGAAGAATTGTCAGGACCAAGGGCATTTAAAGCTGCTGTTGTTTTGGTGTTTTATTCATTTTAAGATATGTAGAAGAGAGAAAAACAATTCTAAGATGCTACAACAGAAATAATAACAGGGACAAGAACTAACTAACATGGATTTTCCACAATCTAAAATGTAACTAGAAAAAGATAAAAAGTTCTTTAAAAACTAAAAATTGTGGAATGCTGTTGTGTAAGAGGATTAAGGCTCTTTATGGGACAAATCGAGACAGTTGATCTGGACGAAGTTTACAAAGATTGTTAATAATACAATGGAAGAATTTTAAAATGTTACCATTACAATAAGTACATAAATATAACACACACACACACACACACCAAACTACAAAAAAAAAAAAAATCGTAGCTTTATTGCTAAAATAAAAATCTCTGGACATTAAATTTCTTTTAATCAGCTCCTCGATGTTCTCAATCAAATAACTTTTAAGCAAATAAGAGTGCAAGAGTGCAGTTATACTGAATATGGACACGGCTGTGATTTAGCTGTAAACACGAGGTCGCAGGGTAAATGCTGTAGGTCACCACGTCTGTTTCAGTACAGCAGCACGATTGAAATGACTTTTATAAACAGGAAATGGATATAGAGTAAGTTACATTTCAGACACAATCTGGCTAAACATGTTGTTTCTTTCTCTCCGCTAGCAGAAATACGTAGATCCCAAAACAAACCCGCCTAGCTAGCTCACATTGATTTCTACAATCCTGTCATACTGTATGTGCTTCCGGTGAAATTGGCTTCATGTCTTTCTTTTCATCTTCATCTCATCTGCTTTTATATTTTGAAGCAAGTCAGGAAAACGTATACGTTGCCGTGTTCACAGATGATGTTACCGACTGTACAGAAGCAACGTTTTCAGTGAATTGATGCTAGAATTTAATTTATAGAGAGGAGTGATACTCACGTTTTAGTATAACAGGGGGTTATACCAAATACCAGAACTCTTAGAGAGCAATTTGTCCAATCAAGGCATTAACTGAAGTGATTAAAAATCGATTTTCATAATAACTGAATTCTTACGTTATTGACTGAAAGGATTTGGAGGACTAGAAGGTTCTCATATACAAAAAAAATCACTTTTTCTCTTATCCTTTTATATAACTGAAATGATGCCTTAAAAATGTTTGGTCTTTGTACATTTTTACATGTTTCGAGTTTCTATGAGGCTCTGAATTTTCTACAGGTTCATTAGAAGACTGAATAATTGGAGCAGGAATGGCTCGTTTTTTATTTCCTAACTAATAAACTGTCTTCTTCGAGGCACTTCCTAAACTAATAAACAACTGATACTGCTCAATGAATAGTGTTAATGACCACTGCAATGCAAATGGTGGTGTTCTTTACAGCTTAGTAGCTCCTAAAACTGAGACCTAGAGGCATCATTCTTTCATTTTAGGTATAAAAATGTCTGAAAATAAGTAATGAAAATGACATATTTTATTTCATATAGCATAGTGTGATTCTGAGTGTGGTGCCAGAGTAAGACTTTAGCACCGAATACAGATCTAGAGCTCGTCTGTGGATTCTTTGGTGTTCAATTCATTCCAATTCGGTTTTTATTTATATAGTGAAGAAATCTGGATGTAGGTTTCGATCCCATATACACTGGTGTACTGTAAGGTATGTTTAGTATGAGCTTATTGTTATTATTATGGCCATATTTGGACTCAGAGACTTAAGTCATGGATTTAAATCCAGACGTTACATCAATATTTACTCTGGAAAAGTCATGTGAATTTAGAGTTGATTTTTTTTGGGGGTTCCTCATCCAAATTATGCAAATGACCCCATGTTTATTTCACCTCAGATGGTAACTAAGCTCTGAATATAGGGCCAAATTCCTGGTATGCAGCACAGGACAGTTTTTTGGGTTACACGGTTTTCCGAGTGTGATTTATATATGACAAAGAATTCAATCCGGTCACGGAGCAGACCTGTTACTACATGTACTTCACGAGCATGTTAATATATACAGTATATGTACACATATACTGTCTCCACTCAATTCTGGACTATTACTACATGTAAGATCATAGACTGCATGTCATGCTACTACATGTAACCATTATACACATTACAGTCTATTGCCTCTTTTCCTTTCCCTGAAAGTTCAGGGTCTTGCTCAGGGGCCCGACAGTGGCAACTTGGTGGCTCTGAGATTTAAAACTCAAAACCACTGAGCTGCCACTGACATATCTTTATTTATTTGTAACTTACAGTTACATTTCACTTATAAAGTTATATATAATCTATGGGCCTTTTTACACCTGGTCACTTCATGTGTTTTCTCTGATCCGATAGCTATCTGATTTGTTAAAACTGTTCCATTTACGTTAGGCCACATAAACGCTAGAGTCTTGGCGAATCGGATATCGATCCGATCTTTCTACTGTCGCCCAAAATGCAAATAGATTTTACCTCATTTCTGGGGTAATTGACATGGAACACGCTTTGGTGTATGCGGTTTTCAGAATGCAATCAAAAAGAAGACGAAAAAACTTGTTACGGTGGTTATACTACAAAAAACAGCATTTACATTTATTTGTTTCTGGTGCGATGCACGACTCGTGAGTCACCTGCGATTGACGTACTTCCGTTTGGGAGGAGTATAGCGCTGGCGTATGTGGCTTGAACAACCACATTCATTTACACCTGTCCAGTTTCATCTGAAATGCGTCCCAGACCACCTCCTGAAGTGGTTTGAGCGATCGGATTTATATCCGTCTCGAAAATGTTTCGGAGGGCATTTAGACCTGGTCTTTTTACCATCGGATAGCTATCTGATCACAGAAAACACATGAAGTGACCAGGTGTAAAAAGCCCCTATATAACTATACACATATGTGTACTTTATATAACTGTACTTGTGTGTTTCTTTAAAATCCCTGACCTCGCAACCTTTTACTCAGTAATACAGAACCTTAACCTGAGCTACCATATGCCCCATTAACCTTCACAAAGACCCCAGTGTTGGGATCTTTAAGTCATGACCCAGAGATTAAAAGTGTGAGCCGGACAAATTTCCTACACTTCAAAAGTGAATGCTGTGTAATAACAACAAGCACACGCTTATAAGCGCTAATGCTCTTTGTGTTTGTGTAACTGAGGACTGTAAGTGAGTCTGACCTCGACATTAGGTTAGATTAGCAGTAGCACGGCTTGGTGATCAGGGATCTTTAATTGTATTAGTCGGTCAACAGATGTTCTGCTCATTAGAGGAGTAAAAGGTGGGGAGCAATGCCAAGCTTCATTTACAGTGCTACAATAAATAAAGCCACGTATGAACATAGAAGCTGACTTTACATCAGCGCTCTGCCCCAAGGCCCGTCTAGATGAAAGGTCATAGTAAAGGTCCAGGACACACTGTGAGATGTCTTTCTATTTTAGTCCAAGTGATGCATGTGAAGTAAGGACATGACGGAAAGGAAAGGAAACATAACGGAAAGAGCAAGATGTACTGAAAGGAGGCTTGTGTTTTTAAGCTTTACTGTGTGAACATCTATCTGTGGAAAGCTGTAGGAGGAGAGGATGTGAGAATGGGAGGAGGAGAAGAAAAAAAACATGGATGAGAAGCAGAGTGAGAGAAAGAAAAGGGAGGTGGAGTCGGAACCTGGTGGCGGTTTGATCAGCAAATCAGCTTAAGTCTCTCCTTCATCAGAAACAGAGCTGAGAGAGGAAGCAGACTCTACAGAGGAATAAACACAGTTTGAAGTGGTTTAGCCAGGCCTGCTAATCTGAAAAATCCCCAACTATTTAAAGGGGCACTGTTAGGCGTTTCATTTGTTCCCATAACTCTTCTTTTTTTTTTTCTGTAAAAGACACAGCGGTGTTTCCGGCTGCATCGATATACTTATCTTACCTACTTGTTTTTTTATCTTGAAAATGAGATGATTATAAGTGCAAAAGGAAACTTAGGATTTTTTTCTTCATTTACTCACACTAATGGTGCTGGAAAACACATTCCTCTTTTAAGTTTCTCCATACATGAGATGTAGAGGAATTCTGAATATCCTGTCTTCACAATGAGCAGTTTGTATTGTATTGTATTGTATTGTACGCTAAACCCTCAGCATGGGATTACAAGCCTAGGAAGTGGACATGACTGATTGCAGTGTGAGTGTGACATTGATTTGGGACACAATACCACCTAAGAGCTCCAGGAGAGTGAAAAAAAGCACTGGTTTTATCTGAATATCTGCTCAGTGCTGACATTCAAAGGAAGAACCTTGGACTCTGCTGCTTATATATATACAATATACAGGAAGACAAATGGTACAGTATTCTGGCCTACTTCCCATGACACACTGTGCACTGTGCATACCGGTCACGCTTTATTTCTACTCTTGTGTAACGTATTGTTACTCAGTGTCTATAGAAGTACATCCTCGGATGAGTAAGAGCCTTGTGTTCGTTAACTCAGGGTTTGCTGTATCACTTGACACATTGTTAAGGCCACATTCACTGAGAATAACTGTGTTCTTTAAGGGCAGCATGTGTATCATTCTTTACATTGTACATTAGTTCACGTCGTAGTGTAAACTATTATACACCTTTACACATTTCCCTACACTCTCTCAGATGTAAGTAAGTAAGTAAAGTTTATTTATCTAGGACATTTATCACAGCAGAGCTGACCAAAGTGCTGAACAAAGTCAAAAATAAACATAAAATAAACAAAACAGATGATAAAATAAAACAATAGAACATAGACAAAATTAAAATTTACATTAAAACACATTAAAATGCCTGGGAATAAAAATATGTTTTCAACTTCTTCACTTTAAAAGTTGTACTGGAAGGTGCAAGGCGAATGTCCGGTGGAAGTCGGTTCCAGAGACGGGGAAAATCAAAAAACTTTTTACAACATTGACATGTGACATATCAAAACACTCAGAACAGTGAGGGGAACTTCCTCACGTGTATTCTGATGACGTCACGTGACGTCACGTGATGTCACATGAAAATTAAAAATTAGCACAACATGGACTTGTGACATATCAAAACACTCAACACAATGAGGAGAACTGCCTCACATGTATTCTGGTCACGTCACGTGATGTCACATGAAAAAAAATAATTAGCACAACATGGACATGTGACAAAACACTCAGCCCAATGTGGGGAACTCGCCTCCAAAAAGCACCAGCCTTTGGGAATACTTCCATCGCCAAAGCCAACATCAAAGTTTGTCGCGACGAACTTTACAAATCTAGTTACAGTTGTAATGGTGCGTCACTAGATGTAGTAGCACAGTGGCTAAGGTATTGGACTACTTATAAGAAGGTTGTGAGTTCGAATCCTAGGTCCACCAAGCTGCCACTGCTGGGCACCTGGTCAAGGCATTTAACTGCTCAGTTGTTTAAAAAAAAGATGAGAAACTATAAGTCGCTCTGGATAAGGGCGTCTGACGAATGCTTTAAATGTAAAAGATATTTAGCTGTAGTTGTACTTTTCACTTGTTCATTTTGTGAAATGTCTGCAAAATCAATTATTTTTAGCATACTTTTACTTTTAGCATACATTTATCATCCTTGTGTCAGGACTCAGCCCGGACTTTGGCCACGTGCATTTGTTTACGTTCCTCGTCACGTGTCTGCCCCGCCTTTGTCTGCTCCTCCCGTCTCCACACACCTGTTTCCCATTGTCATTACCTTTTGTCTATTTAACTGTGCCGCATTGCCTTGTGCAGCGCGGAATCTACTGTTGTCTTGGTTGTTTTGTCCTGTCGTCCTGTCTCGAGTTTGCGTTAATGTTTTGTGTTTCTTTTGTTATTAAACCCTGTTTATTTTGCTATCCTGCATTTGGGTCTGTTTTATCCCGCGTTCATGACACCTTGTTTTTTCTTTCTCTTTAAATTAATGACAAATAACGGGATGTCATGTTTCCAGGAAACCAGAAAGTACATGAAAAAAGTCCACAGTCCTGAAAACGTCCACGGTCCTGTGAAAAGTCTACAGTTCTGAGAAAAGTCCTCAATCCTGAAGAATTTTGGAAAATTTACCTCCAACAAAATTCTGACACTGGAGACTCCTTCCATAGATGTTCTGTAAAAATTAAAAACTTGCTACAGAAAGCATTTGCATATCAATCATCTTTGTTCAGTGACAGCTTGTGTATGAATGTGTTTCAGTTCTTCTCAGACTAGGTGACTTGTCTGCTATACAAGGCTTTGTGAAATAGCTGTTACTAGAGAAACAAAAAATGAGCGCTTAAATATAAACCGGTAATATGCTTATTTACTGGAAATCCAACTCACACACACAAACACAAACACCAAGCTTGTATCCTCTTGACCTTGACCATTCCTTTGTTTTTTTTTCCCTTTCTTTTTTATGCAAATTGTCCCGCTCTGTGCTGCAGAACTGTAATACTATTAACACCTTTAGTTTTAAAATAGGATGCTAACAATCTTATCAAATTCATACGATTTCTGATGTGATTAAACATGCCATGAATAAATTGCCGTTTGAATGTTATATATCGTCGCTGTCGGGCGGAAACCTCGTATGTCCAAATTTGGTCAATTTCATATTTTTTCACATATCGATGCTATTGGTCAGTCCCCACATGGGTCTGTTATTTTTACAAGTTATTAACCAATCTAAAGTCTTGAAAATAGCTTGAGCACAAATCTCATAACTCCATTGGACACTTCAACTGTCCACCTCTTCCTCACTCCGCCGGAGAGCTTCACGGCATATTTCTCCTCAAGAAGAGTCACAACGAATCAACACGTCTTCTGAGGTAAATGTCTTCAAAACACTGGGCTCAAAGAAAAAAAAATCTTGACCCCCGCTAGTTCTGGTGCTCGTCTGAGGACAGGAATGTAGCGCAAGACAATCCACTGCAACGCGGACTAAACCCTGTGCACTGCAGATAAGGTACGGCGTTTTTTTCATTTCCTGAAAAATAACGGTTTTGGAGATACGAGGATTCCACCTGACAGCGACGATAGGATATATATGATAATTCAGTATATTCAAAGTGCATTTATTATTATACATTTATTT
Source organism: Tachysurus vachellii (assembly GCF_030014155.1). Lineage (NCBI taxonomy): Eukaryota > Metazoa > Chordata > Actinopteri > Siluriformes > Bagridae > Tachysurus > Tachysurus vachellii. The sequence continues at coordinate 8,116,279 of NC_083462.1, read as the reverse complement.
TATTACACCAGGGATCAGTTTTGCTGCCTGACTACTACAGGGTCCATGGTTCGATCCTGAGCTACTTTCTGTGTATAGATAACACCTAGCTAGTTGTCTACACTTATTTTTTAAACTACCTCAGCTATAGCATGCAAACAGAAGCTTGTTAATTGTTCACAAACTTTGTTCATTTCTGTACAAACTGCTAAAACTTGAGGAACTCAAGCATTAAAGAGCTCCTGAGCACTTCATAACTCTGGCTGTAGTGTTGGTATTATAGCACACTAGATGCTTCCTCCTGTATCTGGCAGTCATGAGGGCACATTGTAATTTACCCGGCGTGACTTAACCAGGCCTGCATGCCATGCTCTATTGAACATTGTCGCTTTGCCTCCACATCTTTTCTTTCTGCAATTCAGACTCCAGAAAAGAGCCATATTAAGAGTCAGATCAGCTTTCCTCAGACCATGACGAGCCATTTAATGATAAGGGCAAATATGATGGAATGGAAAACTCCCAAAAGCCTCAGGGTAAATGTTTGGGTTTGGGTGGGTCCAGAAACGTAGGATTATAAACCATATATTTCTATGATTACATACATAATATTTTTATTCCTTTCTTAAATGCTTGGTTATAATATAATGCTTATGATCTGTTGCACGCTTGTTTCACGAATCGAACATTTCTTAATCCAAACCGTTTAACTGTATGTGCAAAAAAGAAAAAAGAAAAAAAAAAGATCTCAGCATCTTATTTGAAGCTCAGATCGATCCTTTCCTTTCCCTGTCGAATAAACCTTTCGTTCACAGCCACAGTATGCACTATATTTACTCACACATGCCATAATTAAACTCAAGCTTTGGGATTTAAACACTGTTGACTTCCTCTCACCCTTGCATTCCCAATCGCTATGTTAATGGTTGTTTCCCTTGGGTCCATAATTCATGTGCTTTCTGGCTTATTTCTCTTGCTGCACTGCTCCAGTGAGTTGAAGCAGCAAATCGCTCGGCTTATGTTTACGAACTCGGCAGCCAAACCCTCCTCATTAGAGCGCTACACTCTACTTAAACGTTATGGAAGCAGTTCTCACATATTCCAGTGCCTCTCTCTCTCTCATTCTCTCTCTTCTTTTCTGTCTTTTTCTCTCTCTTTTTCTTTTCTAACCACATTCATGCTGATATGTCATTTGGAAACCTTCCTCCTGCATGGATCATTATGCAATTTGAGGTTTGTAATTGCTGTAATTATGTAGGGACTGGGGCTCTTTTTGCTGGCTTTTATGGAAATGGGAGGGTGAGTCTAGTTGTTTAGCCCTTCCCATGAGTATTTCAAAGCTAAACGACATGTCTTGGCTGTCTAGACTGAATCATGAAGCGTGATGTTGCACTCTCTCTGTCTTGTTATATTTACAACCATATTATTTTCCTTATATACAGTAGAAAAGTATGAGGCAAGTACAAGCATGCAGGCAGGTGAGCAAACAAGGAAACAGATTCAATTTCATATACTGATCCTATCTAATTCCCCACCAGACGTCAGTGTATTTATCGTTAATTAAACGAGACGTTACAGTACAGTATGTGAGGAACTGAGTTAGACTACTTGAGGTGTGGAATTGTATAAGCGTGAACAGGACTTTTTGGTGTAAATGCCAGTGTGTATGTGCATGTGCATGTCAGTGTTGTTCAGCAGCTCCTACTTGCTCATACAGCGAGAGGTGATTACAGTCAAGCAGTCACACCAGACCCTGGCGGCTAAATCAAGGTACTCGATTTCGGTGTTGACATAGCAACAGGGCTAAAAATTGTCAATGAGCATTCACTGATTTTTGATGTTTGTCAATGGCTATCTTGCTCAATGTGTGTTTTGTAAATGGAAGCAGCTCAGAAAAAGGGGTATGTGCATACTTCGAGACTATTTCCGCTAATCAAGAGGAGGATTATTTTGCAGTATGAGATTAAGCTAAGTATGAGATTGAGATTCTGTAAAGGTCATTCGAGTATAAGAACAGTCCTGAACGGTTCGGATTCAACCCGACGAAGGAGAAGTGGCTTGTTCAATTACAAACAAATGGAAGTCAAAAGATTAGCGTAAAATATGGCTAACGAGGCTGCAAGCTTAAAAAAATTTTAATCTCATGTTGATAAGATCTTGGTGTTATGATTAAGGTTTCATCAAATAACTTATTTGATTTTCTTTCAAGAGATCCGTCCTTGAGCCACGGCATCCCTTTTACACTCATCATGTACTGTAGAAGATCAGTCTCAGCAACACAGAGGAGTAAGGCATGTAGACCAGCCAAATTAAATAAATGATATTTCAATTAAAAGCAGACCATCGCAAATTTAGATCTTCCTTAATCAAAACAGGTGGAGACATAATCTGGAGACAGAGCACGGAAAACAACCCGCTACATCTCACCATCGGAGATGAGCAACAGATTGACAATGAGAAAATTACCCTAGGAGGACATGAGGGCAGAACATGACAAACCACAAGAAAGGTGGAATAAGACAGCGGCAACAAACAACTGGTTTGTTTTAGTTTAAGTAACATGCTTTCATCCAGGATTGCTGGAATTTACCAAGCTGTGGGATCATGGAGGGGGTTTGGACTTTAAGAATGAAGAGTACTGGCTGGTTCAGCAATATATGAGCTTGGATTTTGGATTGGCTAAAAAAAAAAAAAATTGGAGTTGGAAAAAATTGGAAAAATATAATTCATGGTGGTGATAATGGTGCTGATTGCTTGTCAGTGCGGCTCTTAAGGTTTCTGGATTTTATTATTTGATATTTTTCTGGTATGTTAAGACTCAATTAGGTTTCATCTTTTAAAGTGTAACTTTTGTGGGTGGAGCCAAACCATTATATAAGAATGGGACAGCAGGGGGTTGGCCAAGTTGTTAGTTGGAGTGGATTGTTTGTGTGTGTGTGTGTGTGTGTGTGTGTGTGTGTGTGTGTGTGTGTGTGTGTGTTCAGCAATAAGACCTCTATGTGAAGCAGTCCTTTGTGGTTGGCAGAGCTGAAAGCTGAACTTCCTCCAACCGCATAACCAGCAAACGTTCACATCTCATGTAAACATTTTTATATTGATTTGCAGTATAAACTTTTTATCTCTACTCTTCCATACTCACTTTCTTTTGGACTTTCGCTTTGGCATGTGCTTTGTGCATAGATAGGAGGAGTCCCATTAGTGGGCCATTGAGTGGCACAATGCTTGTAATTGGATCGGTTTGTACTGTATGTGGAATATATGAATATTTATGTGAAAACATGAAACGTCTTGACCTGTAATTGGGCATTGGGTTTTATTTAAGCAGGGGAATGGAAAGGATGGACAAGGATGGAAATATGTTTTGTGTATCTTATTATTAATACATTTAGCAAAGTCGACTTTATATTGATTATATTAAATAAAATAAAAAAAATGCAGTGTATTTAAACATCCATAATTATGACAGAAAATATGGAATAATATATATATATATATATATATATATATATATATATATATATATATATATATATATATATATATACATACATACATATGTATATATACATATACATATGTATGTATGTATATATATATATATATATATATATATATATATATATATATATATATATATATATATATATATATACATACATATATATATATATATATATATATATATATATATATATATATATATATATATATATATATATATATATATATATATACCTATGTGTGTGTGTGTGTGTGCTTGCATGTGAATACATGTAGCTGGAGTATTGTGCTCAATCACTAATTTATTCAAATTGCCCTGTCTTGATGTACTGTTTTAGTTGATGCTTGCCTGAAGCATACCAATCTCTCAGTATGTTAATGAGTTACACAAGGAACATGTTAAATATGTACACTCCTCATTTACATACAAATTCAATTAACCCAGTTGAGAGGGGGGAAAAGAGGAAAAAAGCTTTTGATTGATGTTTTATGCTCATGTGTGATGGAGGTGTATAGTATATGAAGGGTATGAAGGTTGATATATACCGCAAAACATTCATTTCTTGTCTATCTTTGATTACAGGAGATAAACAAAAAAAAGCTTAACTCGGAAAGATTTGATGATTCAAAAGTCTACTTAATCAACACATTCATGAGTCATGAAGTTACTAACAAGGCCTCAGCTCGTGGCAGACGATAGAGGACTTCCTGCCTCCAAATACAAAAGCACACACAAGCATCGATGTTACGTTTTAATGACTTGCTTGAAGCGCATTGTCCAATTAAGGAGTATTGTAATTGGGACACACAGGAAAACGGTGCATATCAATGAAGAGCCAGCCGTACGTCACGTTTGCTCGCAGGCACGTAGATCTGCGGCGTGAACCTACAACATTTACATATTAGACAATTAACTAAATTGATCTCTGGTGCCTCTGATGAGAGGTGAAAGCAGGTTTTTGTCTCCTCTGGGGTTTGAGCACACTGGCCTTCAATCACTGGTGTCAAGGATAACTCTGATACTAGTGCTTCATTAGCATATGGCTAATTAGGCCACCATAAATAGGCCGGTACTCTCTAAAGCTATGAATTTTTTATGTGGTTTTGCTCAATTTCATCTACCAAAGTCAACCATAAGTGCAGACATGATATGCATGAAATGTGTATTTACGTGTGTGTCTTTCATGCTAGCATTTTGTATCTGACACTTCTTCATATCACAGTGTCCTAGATCGTTTCCTGTATTTTTCTCCCCCAAATATTGACCAAGATTTACTCATACAGTAGACAGTGAGAAAGAGAGAGGGAGCAAGGGAGAGAGGGAGAGACCAGTCTACATTTCACAAGGCTAAATGTGTATGTTCGTATTATCTCTTCTCAAGGCTAGTGAAGACGTTCTCAGAAAATCCATGCTGCTCATGGGAAGCAGAGTTTTCCTTGGCAAGGCCTTTTAGGTCTTAGGAGATCATCAGCTCGCTGATGTGAGAATGATGGGGGTGTTTTCTTGGGTAATGAAGCAGTTTTCGGGTTCATCTTAGTCGCTTTCCTTCCAGGAATAAGATTTGTATTGCAGAGGTCATTATGAAATATACATCACTGCACACACATGCTCATAATTCAGCAGAATACCATTTATTAAAGAGAGAAGCCTTGAACAACCTTCGGAGACATTATTCCTATTCTGTAGGTTGAAGAAACAATATGCTATACAAACATATGCACCGCTGTGGGCTTTTGTGCAACTACATGCCTTTTTGATTAGGTCTGACGTGAAGGAGAATCTGTGCTCTGTATTAATGGAAATTTGAAATGAGATTTTTATTCTCAGATAGCAGAGAATATTTATTAGAACATTCAGTCTACGTATTGTAGAAAGGACAGGCTGCAAAAATCATCCAAAAATTAGGTTCTGGTAGTGTTGTACAGTATGTAATAATGTTTCATTCATAATGCTCTTTGGAAGCTGCTCATACAACATTTCAAACCTTGGTGAAAATCTATAATATGGATACGTGCTTTTATACTATAGCTCGGTTTGATACTCGATTCCGGTTGGTCTCGTGAGTTAATTTCCTCTAGAAAGTTTTTTTCTCCTATATTTACATTCTAAATTACAGCGTCACCATTATCCAGACTTACACAAGTGTTCCTTTATCATGTCAATGCCAGAGATGACGTTCAACCACACTTATCAGTGGTCTACAAACACCACCGCTACGAACTACAACACCCAGAACCAACAGAGTGTGTCACGTTCAAGTTCACCATCCTACTGATTACACACATCTGTGCACAATTACACACCACACTATATAATGACTCTCACTTCACTCTCACCTTGGGATGGAAAAGCTGTGTTCATGTGCCTGACTTTACCATTCATACCATTCATTATTTATTGTTCTTGTTCTGTTTTTTTATTAAATTATTATTATTTGGATAATTGCCTGTTTCTTGATTAACGAGTTTGTTTTGCCAACTCCTCCCTTTACTCGTCCGCAAACCCACGCCTGTATTTTGCCTTGGATCATGTCTGACGCAGGGCTCTCAAGTTTTGAAGACAGGCAAGAGTGACAAGTTTGTTGCCTTTTTGGACTCCATTATCATTTGTAATGTTGCTCCCATTTATAACAGTTCGGCTCAAACCCAGCCATTTTTATGGTCATGATTGAGGAAAATGTCCCGTCCAGAGACAAGCAGTTTCGTGTTTTGTTCAAACCGACCATCGAAAATACCCTCTCTAATGAATGTTTTTTTTCATTGGTTGTTGCGTTAAATCTTACCCAGATACAATAGTGCTATTTTCTGATTGGCTATTGTGTAGCCTCTTTTTTTTTGATTGGCTGATAAGTGTCAGGCTCGACTAAGAACTTCCAGGTTTCATAGAGACAGCGGTGCGGACAGATACATTTTGGGTGCTGCGGCATATTAAATATATGATAAATAGTCTAAAAGTTTTTCTGCGTGAGAAATATTATGTGTGGCAGGAGAGCGTGATAAAAGACCGAAATGCGTGAATGTCACTCTAAACGCGTGACATTTGACAGCCCTGCTGACATTCTGAATTTCTCTGCCTTTGCTCTTATTAATAACTTTTAACTACATGTACCTCCACTCACCGCTTGAACATTGCGTAACTATTGCAGAAGTATGAGTCTTGGTTTAGGTTTAAGGATGGCTTACACAGAGGGTGAATATTGGCTCTACAGCAGAGACCCATAATCGGCAGAGATGTTTATTAAATAGATATTTCAGCTGACAATCTGCAGCGGTGGTACAGTATATAGACGACCACCGCGCTATTTTGTTGAATTCTGTCCATAAGCGTTTAAAGTGTGCAACTATACAATATCTGTATCAGGACATTTACATTTACAGGACGCCCTTATCCAGAGCGACGTACATAAGTGCTTAAATCTCTAACATTGAATCATTAATGCTGGCTCACTAAGTTACATACTTAAGATACCATGAATTTAAAACATTTGTTCAGATTTACATGAAAAAGTGTCAAAAGTTTTTTTTTTTTTTTTTTTTTTTTTTTTTTTTTTTTAAATGCAAAAGATAAGGGAAGAAGTTCTAGTTGAAGTGTTTCCTGAATAAGTAGGTCTTCAACCGCCGCTTTAAAATAGCCAGTGACTCAGCTGTCCGGACCTCTAGGGGAAGTTCGTTCCACCACCTTGGTGCCAGAACAGAGAAGAGTCTTGTAGTATACTTGCCTCTTACCCTGAGAGATGGTGGAACCAGTCGAGCAGTGCTGGTAGATCGGAGGGTGCGGGGTGCAGTGCGAGGAGTGATGAGGGCCTTGAGGTAAGAGGGAGCTGGTCCATTTTTGGCTTTGTAGGCCAGCATCAGTGTTTTGAATCTGATGCGTGCAGCTACCGGAAGCCAGTGGAGGGATCGCAGCAGCGGGGTGGTATGCGAGAACTTTGCCAGGTTGAAAACAAGCCGGGCAGCTGCATTTTGGATCATTTGCAGAGGACGGATTGCGTACATAGGTAGACCTGCCAGCAGTGTGTTGCAGTAATCCAGTCTAGAAATGACAAGAGACTGAACAAGTACCTGAGCAGCCTGTGTGGACAAAAATGGCCGAATCCTTCTAATGTTGGACAACTCCCGCATCCGCAGCGTGCTCCATTTAGCGGCCTACAAACATGGCCGCCCCGTCCCCATGCTCACAGTAACCAGACTTTAAATCATACACACCTGTTCACAATCACACAAATTCACACACACTTTAAAAGAGACTTTCATTCACAATACATGTTGTAAAGTATCACTTAGTGTATCCCTCATACCTAGCCTTGATATTTTTCTGTAGTTATTCTGGTTTTTGCTCTCTCTCTCTCTCTCTCTCTCTCTCTCTCTCTCTCTCTCTTTCTCGGTCTCCCTCTCTATCTTTATCTATTTTTTCATCGCCAAATCTGTTTGCTCGTTTTTGACCAATTTTGCCTTATAATTTAGAATTTGTTGTTTGCATTCTGCCAGAATAAACTCTCTCAGCATGTGCATCTAATACCAATAGTTCATTGGTTTTACACCGCAGACACTGTGTTGGGTGTTAGGCTACAGATTGGAAGGTTGTGAGTTTGAATCCCAGGTCAAAATGTAAGTCCCTCTGGATAAGTGTGTCTGCCAAGTGCCATATATGTAAATCTAAGAAATAAGTTCCTGTTTACTTTTGTAAGTTGTAACAGCTACAGTTTGCTTCTCTTTTCGTCTCTCCTGAAGTCAACAGGACATCTTTAGTGACAGCTTCAGCAGTTGCTCTGACAAAGCACTGACACTGGAGACTGTTTAAAGGATTTCCGCACAACAAATCCTACCATATTGTACTATAGTGTAATGTACACATGCATTATTTTGTATATGAACCTGTGATTATCCTACAACTGCTAACGGAGCTGAGGTTATAGAGTATAATCAGGATTCGAGTGCTGTTTTATAATCAAACTTAAGAAGAGTGTAAATGAACAGAATAGCTTTTATTGTAACCCATCCACTCATCCTGAGAACTCCAAAGATTCCTAAAGTGCATTAGGTATAATGAATGTAATTGTTTTGCTAAAGTGGCAGAAATTAACTAAAGAGTGACTGACGACTGATCAAGTGTTAGCTAGCAAGATCTGACTGGCTAATGCTAAACTGACATGCAGGATTAGTCCCTCGTGTTTTTTTTTTTTTTTCCCTTACTTTCTTTTTAAGCTATTAGGAGAATTCAGCACATTTTAGTCCCCCAAATCCTATTCCACATGTAGATCAAATCTCATTTTTTCCTGCTGAAATGTTTCACACAGTGCTTAGATTTAGTTGCTTTAAAGGAGAAGATTGAAATTGTACAGCGCTGGCTGTGATTAAGTCTTGTGCTTATTTGGCATGACAGAGCTATGCATGATAGGATAGAGAAAGCTATGATTAGAAAATCCTTAACAGGAAATTGTTCAGTTGTAGCGTAATGCAGCAAACTGTAGAGCGTTTGTATTTTAAGGGTTTAAGGGGGAAATTCCCTTGTATAAGTGTATGACCCGGCTCGTCTGTAATTCACTTGCCTGTGCCGTTAACCCTGTCCATCTTTCTTCATTCTTTTATCTCTGCGTCTTTTCTTTGCTCTTCTCCCATTTCCATTCTGCACTCACACTCGTTTTCAGTTTTCTGTCCTTCCCTGTACTTTTGTGCGAGACACCGCAAGTCAAACGGTAACTCATTTGAGCACAAGGGCAGTCTGAATGAATCAAACAGAGAGACAGAGGAACAGAGTAAGAACACATTATTAATAGAAGACATTTATCCTTTGTGCTGTATTAAAAAAACAGATATTTTTTCCTCTTGCTCTCAAACAGGACCAGGTTTCCTTTGATGCACTTTCTCTCCATGCCTTTAAATTTGTCCCCTAATGACATTTATATTTAATATAAAAACAAACATAGCCTACTAGTGACTTGATATCCTGGCCAATTAGGCCTTGGTGTAGCATTATTTCCAACAAAGCCAATCTGTCTGCCAACTTTAGATGACCCCGGTCTCTGAGGACTGATAGCGTCGCACACCAAACTGCTAAATATGCTAATTATGTTCTGGATGTCTCTCAGGCCCTGATTTACTAAAGGTTGTGTGAATAAAACAAATGCAAGCTTCAGGATCACCAGCATGATGTTTTATATGAGGGAAATGCCATGTTTGTTCCATTTTTAATAAATGAATATGCAATTTGGGATGTTTCTACTTAAAATGGCAAAAAACAAGGCAGTAATTATGTAGCTACTCTCATTTATTATAGATTAGATCTTATTAAAAGTTTATAGAACCAAATTATATAACATGAATGTATGAATATACAGTATTACATCTGTGTACAGATGTAATATAAATATATGCATAACTATATGCATTTAACTGCATATAAATATATGAAGTAATTAAAGGTTTATTCATCATTCTTTGGGAACAGCTGCCACAAACCTGTTTTCTTGCATTTGATACCAAAATGAAACCTAGTAGTTTAAAAGATCGTTAAAAAAAAGGAGTATGTAGTCAATCGGATATTATTTTTACTTTACATAAAAAATTACGTTTCTCAACAAAACAAGGTTCTTAATTTTCTGGATTGAATGATGTAGAGCAATGTAGAAAGTGTTTATAAGGTGCAGTATGTTAGCTAAACTCGTTTACAAGGGTAGCGCTATGCTATTTGACGTTAAATACCTCGATTGATGTGAATTATTCTGAAGATAGAAGTGCTGTAATTCAAATCAAATCAAATCAAATTTTATTTGTCACATACACATACATACAGGGTACGACATACAGTGAAATGCTTTATGCAACTGTCCGGTATAAGAATAAAAAGTATAAAAAAGCAAAAAATAAATAAATAAAATAATAATAGAATAATAAAAAAAAAAGTATGAACTGTATAAGAAAACTATATAAAAACTATATAAAAATATGAAAATATAGATGGAGAAATAATGTATATACATATGCAGAAATATAACATATGTGTATGGTTTTTTAAAGATTTTGTTAAAAGAATAGCTATTTGTTAGTCTGTTGTAAAATGTAAGACAGTTGAAGTGGATTATTTCAGTTTCAGCCTTTGCTAATGAACTAACTAATAAACCTGTGGACAAAAATCATTGTAATTATAGAGTCTTGGTGAGATAAAGTCTTTTATCCTTCTGTCAGAAGACATCACTCGTATAAAGGACAGACACAACAGACGTAAACCTTTTCAACAGGTTAAATCTCACGAGGATGTTGGCGCCGATTTGGAACTATAACTATAGTATAGCGTTACTTTGTAATTGAGCCATACGCACAGTGGTAATGTGTTTATCGCAAATCTCCAGCGTTATTGGTTCAAATATCGGCTCGGGTTTTGATTTCATTCAGGGGTTTGGAAATCCACACACTCGATGTACAAAAACAAATTGCTACTCTATTTAATGAGCTTTATTTCATACACTTTTACACTTAGAATTATCGAATGAGCCTTTCTTGTTTGGTTTCTGTCACACCTTTTGTTTTTAACGCATCACAGCGCCACCAATTCAGCAGTAAATCTAAGGTGCAGTTAGCATTACAGGTACCAGGTTTCAGTTATATTCTTCTGGGATTCTTTTTGATATGTGAACTCATTACAGCTACGATCAAGCACAAGGGGGAAAAAAAAATCATTTAAATTCTGTTTCCTCCCCCTGTTTAGAATATAATGGCATTTATGAAATTATAGTTGTAAATCACTGGATAGATGGCCAGGATCTGTACACGCAATTTATCTGATTGCACACACAAAGTAGCTGATTGGGATCGTAGTAAGTACATCAGAGCTTGAGTGTCTTTTATCAGAGCTTTGAGGCACACACTGGGTCAGAAAGGAAGTATTAAGGATTATGGGCTATATTTAGAGTTGAGTTATGCACAATTATGGTCAGAAATTAATAACATAATTGTTATAAGTTTGGATTCAGAGCTCAGACGTCATGATGGAGTAAAAGCTGTTTTTCCAGTAATGGAGGTGTTGCTTAGTTATGTGAGATTTTTACCTTGAAGCACAATTTAGACATTTTATCTTCATGTGAATTGGTTTGTAAAAATGTTATTTTCTTAACCCTTAGTTCTGTGTTGTTTTGTGTACCTTTGTGTCTTAATTAGGGATGTACCGATACCACTTTTTCTCTTCCGATCCGAGTCCGATACCAGAGTTTGCCAGTATCGGCCGATTCCGATCCGATATCTGTGTTCCTTTCTACCTTTAAAACTAAAGAATGTATACAACTCGTTTAGTTATTAAGATTTATTTGTTTCTGGCAAAGAAATACAAAAATGCCCATTACTGGATGAAAAATGAAAACACAAGAAACCTTAAAGTATTAATGCAGTAGCAAACAGTACTTTTAACAGTTAGCGGTATAACAATCTAAACCATATATACTGCAATTAATTATTAAATTAAATTATTTTCTGAAGAAAAGGCAATATTTGAAAGTGAATCTTATATTAGAACTCTTGAAACACAATGCAAAATGTATTAAACAGTAAACCTTACACCCAAATGAGCGACATGTTTAACGCGCTGAGGTAAATGGAAAAGGCGCCTGTCTGTCGCAGGCGGTTGTGCAACATATTTCCCATAAATTTATCATATTTGTTTTCATTAATGCAATTTAATATATAAGTGTATTTTTCTTATAAGTTCAAGCAATAGTTAGTTAATTGACATTATTCAACCACCATGGGCATTGGGCGTCGGAAGTAAATAAAAAGTGGGCGTGTCCTGTCCCACACACACATAATGGTTCCGACGCCCATGGATTTCAGGAAGCAGGAGCGTGGTCAATGCTGTAGGTAAAACACAGAATGGAGTTTAATTTATTAGGGCATTCCTCAAGCGGAATGGATTCGACTGGCGGCGCTCTGAAAAGTGCGATACCCATGACCACGGGTATCGGATTTGGATCGGTCACGCACCACCGATACCCGATCCACTCAAAATGCTTGGATCGGCGCCGATACCGATCCAAAATATCAGATTGGTACATCCCTAGTCTTAATTAATATTCCAGGAGGAAAAGATCATTTCACTGTCTACTGCACCATGTATAAAAAGTTAAAATGACCTTAAAAGCCTTTAGACTTGACTGGACAAGAGCTTAACCAGAGACACTGATGGCTGAAGTGTTTAAGGCTCTGGGTTGTTGATTGGACGATCGGGATTCAAGCCCCAGTACTGCCATGCTGCCACCTTTGGGCCCTTGAGAAAGGCCCTTAATCCTCTCTGCTCCAGTGGTGCTGTATCATGGCTGTACTTGTGCTCTGACCCCTACCTCCAAAGTTGTCATATACGAAGAAATAGCTGTAAGTGTAGTGGATGAGCATTAGGTAAGCTTGTACTTCAAACGGTGGGTGCGAGCATCATGTGCATTTATTCATTTGATAAAATATTAGGGAGATTATGTGATAAAATTGCTTACATCCTGCTGACATCGCAATATTGATGTCTTTGATTTAGGCTTCATTAAGTCGTCATCACAATTAATTGTTGGCGTAACCCCAAATCTGGAGGATGTGAAAGAAGGAAGGAAATATTGTGTATATTGTGTAAATATTGATCCTGAGGCTTTCTCCTTTCTCTATATAGAGTGATGGGTGAAAAATGCTCGATTAGATCTGCAGTATTAAATCTTAGCTCAAAAGATAAATGGAATTTACTGATAATTCATTAGGGATGGTGAATCTAATTGGTTCTTTTGTCAACAAATTTGGTCATTAATTGTGTTTACCAATTTGTAAATCCTGTGAGATGTCTAACATTTTGCCTTCACAATATTTTTTTTTTATTTATTTTTTTTTGCTGTTTGCCTTCTACTCAACTGATTAGCAGACGTAATTAATCCATTTCATTAACCACATTTTAATGTCAGGGAAAAAAAAAGATGTCTGCTGAAATTATCGCTTTCTAACACGTGGCGCACGCAAACAAGGCCGACGTGTTTTATAAAAGGCCGCTCTCGAGATTGCACTTCACATCCGCGGCCTTACTGATGTAGCGTTCACTTTGAAACATGTTAAAGAGTGAAATTACCTCTCGGATTTGCGGCTAAGTGATGCTGACATCCCATAATTATGTCCACGACATAGAAAATTAATCAGTCGCACATCTGTGGAGACAATTTAAACATCTGTCAGTCACTTTGACAACATATGATGGATAATTGTGCGCGCTGTGTGCTTTCTTCCCACTTGGTTTTCTGTGTAAATATTTTAGCGTCTTCGCGTTTCTGATGTGCAGCGACGCAGCTGCCGTTATTCTCCGTTCCGTAGAAATATATCAGATGGGACATCCATAACACTGCATGTCATTTGCATAAATAGTAATCAAGGGTGGGGAGAAAAAAAAGAAGAAAAAAAAAAAGAAGAAAAAGGACAAGAAGCTTGTCTGTGATATCATCATGAGATACTTTAAACATTTAACATTGTAGTACATCACAGTGTGTCTCTTTCTCTCTCTCACACACACACACACACACCCACACACACACACACACACACACACCCACACACAGAGTGTTTTTCTTTTCTTAAACATGCACCATGGAGACTTGTTTGTCATTCACTTGGATGCTTTGGGTTTTTTTTTCCCTCCCTCTTTTTCTTTCCTCTTCCATCAGCTGTAACTGGCTAATTACAGAGTGATCATGTCTTACAGGATGAGTTGGTAATTGTGGAAAAACTGAAACTTTGACACTCTTCCCCCAATGTGCAATGAGTGTATTATATTTTCAGTGCAATCTGTTTTTCTTTCTCTCTCTCTTTCGCTCGCTTTCTCTCTTTCTGAGAGTTGTTTTTAAATATGCTTAACGTGAGAAAGATCCGACTGAAATTCAGTCTGTATTCGTTTTTAAGTGAGATAACGTAATTCGGACTGAGTCGTTGTCTACACGTTGCGTTATCTCAGGATAAAGACTGCATATTAACAATTGTTATGTATGTTGTCATTAATAGTGAGTTAATTATTTGATTGATTAAACTGTAATGAATTAAAGAGCTGCTGTTAGCAAGAGGAAGAAAAGCTGCCGGTAAGAGGATCTGCTGGGGTTAGTGGACTTGATCACGGATGACATCACCTTCCCCTTGGATACGGGCGAGGATGAGGACGGCACTCGTCTGCCTCTGATTAGCTGAGAGGTGACGAGGGTGGCTCAGGGGCAGGAAGAAGAGTACTCTCTCTCGCTCTCTCTCTCTCTCTCTCTCTAGGCAAGAAGCATCAATATACAGCTAAAAAGAAAAAAAACAAGAAGAAAAAAACTTGCATTTTTAATATTTCTAAATATTCTAAGCCAGTCATCCCGACTTCTACATATTCAGACACAGGTCAAGAGTTTTAGTTAATATTCGCGTCAAACACCAGAATGGAAGGAACATGTGACCTCGGTGATTTCTTATTGGTGCCAGATGGGCTGGTTGGAGTATTTTAGGAACTGCTGATCTCCTGAGATTTTCAGACACAACAGTCTCTAGAGTTTATACAGAATTGCGCAGAAAACAACAACAACAACAACATGCAGTGATGAGCAGCTCTGAGGGCAGGAATGTCGTGTTGATGAAGGAAGTCCAGAGGAGAATGTGCAGCCTGGATAAAGCTGACAGGAAGATTTAGATCATCAGATTCTACTCTAATCAACCAAGAAGAGGAATCTGAGACCACAGCAGGACGAGACTCACAAAACCGGGCCGTCTAAGCGTGCAAGTTAAAGCAAATGAGAACTTAATGTTGAACTGCAGTTTTAAATGAAGTTTTATTGTTTCTATAGTAACAACTCGCACAGGTCACACAAACGGTTTAATAAAAAAATTTCTGAAAGGAGTCACCAGTGTTAGCGGTTTAACACGGTCAGGTCTTCTGACATGGGAAATTCTTCATGACATTTTTTAGGCTTTTGCTTGTTTTCAGGTTCTGTTCTGTTGAAAAAAAAAAAACCAACAAAAAAACTTCAGGGATTTATTGAAGCATTTCACATAGTATCCAGTGATTGTTAGTCTCTGTATAGTTATAGAGGAAGACGAGCCTTGAGCAGGATGTCCTCGATAAGCCCTTTAATGGTGTCAGTTTCTCACAGGGATTTGAACCATAAAGCAGTTCCTTATCCATAGATTACCTGGAGTTCCAGAAGATGATGGCGTATTTTCAGATGGATCCCTTTGAAAGTCGTAGGGCCTCTGCTTTGGTGTGTGTGTGTTTTTTTTTTTTTTTTCTTCTCTAGATCTTGAGCAGGCGGGTGTGTACGTGTGAGAGAGAGTTTGTAATCTATGTGTGTCTCCTGGCTGGCCTTTCTATTTGCTGCGTAACACCGAGCTTGACTCCCACGGCGGCTCTGAGATCAGAGGAAAGCTCTGGGTGGCAGAACGCTGGCGTGCAGCTGCAGCTACACACAGGAAGACGAGAACACCATCCCACACACTGTGCTCCGCTCACGGAGGAGGCGGGAAGTGCTTCAGAGAGCGCACTGGCTCTCGTGGCATGCTTAAACTCAGCTAAGGTCCATTTAATTTCTTTGGCATGTTTGCTTACGCAGTCTTTCAAGTCAGTGATTTGTGATATGCGCAGTAACTCTCAG
This sequence comes from Tachysurus vachellii, assembly GCF_030014155.1. Lineage (NCBI taxonomy): Eukaryota > Metazoa > Chordata > Actinopteri > Siluriformes > Bagridae > Tachysurus > Tachysurus vachellii. The sequence goes on along the minus strand of NC_083462.1, from coordinate 8,100,185 downwards.
GAAGCTGGGTATTTTATAAGGATCCTGAATTAAATTAGCCATAAGTACTTATTATGTACAGAATGGTTTCTGTTTAACATACAGGAAACACTCACACTGTAGGACTAAACCCAGATTGCATAAAGAAATTATTTATTTATTTATTTTATAAGGTTCCAACCATTCCAACTGGGAGTGCACTCATGGGTGAGACCCGTAACTACCTAATGTACATTTTTAAAGTGAAAAGAAGAAGAAGAAGAAGAAGAAGAAGAGATCGATCCACAAGCTGTTATTAAGAGTTTAATGTATTGCGGTGCACAGATGATACATAAGTTATATCCCTTTCCGTTCATTCAATGACAAAACTGTGATTTGCACAAAACATTTATTTTGTGAATGTTTTTTAAGAGTGTTTTAATCCACAGTTTCATAACGGCACCACATAACGGTGGAACGACGCAGTCTTACTGCCGTTCTTTAAAATGAGACGTTAAAGCCACCTACCAGGCTTAGTGTCGGTCCAGTGAAGGGCTGCTGGGATACGAGCTCACGTCCTGTATCTGGAAAAATCAGCAGTACAAGTTAGTTAAATTATGATGATTATGTAGAACGACCACTACACAGATGTTTGTGGAGCTTTTTAGTATGAAACATCTCTGTATTCGACCTAGCAGATTGGTATAAATCTGTGATTCGCAGTACAGATGGAACGGCCGTCCGAGCTGCTGTTAGACGAGATTAAACCAAGCCTTCTCGATCTCGAACACACCTTTGGAGAAACATCTCCTGTCTCAGGATTATCAGATTCAAGTGCATTTGTAAGAAAAAATGAAGAAAAAAAAATTGCTTCAATACGGCAGACCTTGAAACAATTATAAACATCTAACTTATCATGAACTCAAAAAAGGGAAATACAATTATAAATAAAAGGTTAAAAATTAATTTTTAAAAAATCTTTATTTATTTATTTGTTTGTTTGTTTATTTATTTATTTATTTTGCTTTTGTGTTTATCATTTTTAATAAATTCCTTTTTATTTTAATTTTTTTTTTGTTTGTTTTTAATTCCATTATTGCAGACTTGGAAGCATTTATACATAAGACGATAAGATGATTCCTTGAAGTTGAAGAACCCCGTAGAAGAGAAATTATTCTTTTGCTTACACAAAGCAAGCCTGTTGGTGAAGGGTTTAAGGGGCACACCCAGTTGGTAAGAAACCTTTTTTTTTTTAAATTAAAATTTGTGCCAAGTTTCAGAAAAAGCATGCGAATGGGTTAACAGCTGCCATCCGTTTCACATTAATAAAACTATACAATCCCTATATGTCTCCTGTGCCTTGGATACTAATGTTATATAGTCCATGTTTGAGAAGGAATCACAGACTTTTTGAAGTCCCCCCTCATGAAAACAAGGAGCATGTGTTCAAAGCTAATCGTGCTCCAACTTAAACATGACGGCGTGATAGATCTCATGCTCAGAGTGTGAGAGGAAGGATGATTCATTCTATTGTTCGTTTACAGGCCTCCTGCTTCCCTCATGGATGCAGTGAGTTGTCTTTCCTCCTGCTTTCCCTTCAATGTTTTCTGCCAGCACTGTGGTGGGTCCATCATGCTCCCGATGATGAAATCTGGGCTCTGCCGAGGAAAGCCGCTTGGTGGGAGGCCTCGGGGTTTCACCATGATACAAGGAATTAGCTGTTACATGCCTAAATCCTGGGTCTTTTTTCTCAGTCTCTGTCTCACACACGTCGTTGTTGTTCGGCTCTACGTATTCAAATGGTTCGCGTATCGCCTGATCGTAGACGTCTGTGAACAGGAAGCAGCGTCTACAGTGTGTGATGTGTGCTCTGTTTGGGATGGATTGCTCTTCCTTTTTCACACTTCCTTTATATAACAGGCTTCCCTTTGGTACATCATGTTAAATCATAGAACAATTGGGGTTGGGAAAATGGCACGATTTATGAGTAAGATACATTTTATGGAGTTATTTTAAGTCTAAACACTACATTTAGCATTCTTATCTTCAACACCCAAACTGTACCATACTACAATATCACAGCTTACTTCCTGCTAAATAAGAAATTACATCTTTTCCTCTCTGATTTGTAATCAGCTTTTTTTTTTTTTTTTTTTTCAATCTTTCCCCTCTTGCACGCAGCCGATTTTTTCACTTTCTCGATTCTGGCCTCTCATCTATACTGAAGTCTATCCAATTCATTTTACTCATCTGCCAATCTCAATCTAGCCGATCAGCGCTCATCTCCTCATCTCTCTAGCTGTGTCTAATCAATTAGACCCTCCAATTGGATCGCCACCACTGCTGGTGCGAACGTGCACACAATTCCCTCTTTTAATACTCTGACTAATAGGTGAAATTGGAGTTAAATGGCAATATATACACGGCCGGTGATGGAGGCATTCTCTGTGGACTTGCGATTTCCTGATGTGTGACATACTACGGTATGCAAGATGTCCTCACAAAACCTTGCTGCAATATTACCAATTCTTTATTACACATAATTGGTCCTGTTGTTGTTTAGTCAATACGTATATATATATATATATATATATATTAAACATTAAAAATAGTGTTGTGTAGCTTCCCTTGTGTCATCAGAACAGCTCCGACCCATCGAGGCGTAGACAACACAAGACCTCCAAAGGCATGCTGTGGTATCTGGCACCAAGACATTAGTAGATGTTCTTAAAGTTCTGTGAGTCAAGAGTTGAGACCTCTATTAATCAGATTTGTTTGTCCAGCACATCAAACAGATGCTCATACAGAGTGAGATCTGGGGAATATAAAGGCCTTGAACTTTGTCATGTTCCTCACACGGTTCCTGAACAAGTTTTCAAATAAACTATGGAATACTGTATTATGGTCTGCAATAATGGTTTGGTAGATGCTACAGGTCAAAGGTCAAAGTAATATCGACATGAATGCCAGAACTGAAGGTTAACCAACAGAGCGTTACCCAGAGCATCACACATCCTCCAATGGCTTGCCTTTATCCCATAGTGTATCCCTGGGCCTTCTCTTCCTCAAGTTATCGACACACACACACACATAATGTCAAAGAAAGCTTCAGATCAGGTCTTCTTCCAGTGCTCCATGGTCCAGTTCTGATGCTCACATGCCTGTTGTAGGAGCTTTCCATGATGGACACTCTGACCACTCTGCAGCTACGTAGCCCCATAAAGAACGATCTGGACTTTATTGTGTCTTCTGACACATTTCTATCATAGCCAACTTTAAACTTTTTAGCAGTTTGTGCTAGAGTGGCTCTTCTCTGGAATTGGACCAAATGGACTTGCCTTCACTTCCAACATCAGTGAGCCTTGGATGCTCATGACCCTGTCAATCCACTACCTGCTGTTTTAGGGATCCTCTGACTGACCTGGTCTAGCCATCACATTTTAGCCCTGTATATATATGGTGATGTGGCAAGCAGTGTATAGTGAGCAGCTTGTGTATAGCGTTTTCTGTGGTTTATCAGCACCATAAATATGTGAAATTGTGTTGTTTATGTGGAGGTGTTTTATGAGCGAACAGAAGGATCTTGGTGCCACAGAAAGCCTAAGGGCAGGATGTAATGTCTTTTGTGAAGGGAGGCCATTAAACTTAATCGACACGTCCCGCTACCCGCTGATCTAGCTTTGTGTAACAATTAGGCCTTGCAACACGAAAAATATTGTTAAATACCGCTAGATGAATAATGCAGCGGCTTTATCGCCGACAAATGTGTGGTGTAAATCAAGAGTGCATAAAGCCGCACTGGATAAAACGTTCTTTACCGTTTTATTTATTTCATTATTTTTTTGTTTGCTAACCCATAAAGCTTCAGGGGTCTTTCCAGCACAAATGGCCGTGCTGTGCAGGACTGTAAAATCATAGGATGAGATAGCAGCCTTGATTTAGGATCGTTTGCATTCAACTCAGCCTGACAAATACTCCATTCGGGTTGTTTATGAAATCATCATGCCCGTGCTCCACGGAGAGACGGGGTGTGTTACCGGCGGCGAAGCAGCATCACTAATGTGGTGATGTATGAAATACATCTGTACGCTACTGCATAACAGAGCAGGGAAATGATTGGGAAAATAATGCAAGGTAAAATTTATGGGTTTCTATATAGCAGTGCAGTATGAAGCGGCACCAGGGACAAGACGTTCGCTCGAGACTGTGACATGATATTATTTTGTGTGTGTGTGTGTATATATATATATATATATATATATATATATATATATATATATATATATATATATGCTGCACATATATATAAAATGTATGCATCTCTCTGTGTTTGTCTTGTGTCTATTCTCAGCCCCTTAGCCCTTTTGCCCTACTAAGTGACCCAAGCTTCCAAAAATAGAGCAAAGTTCAAAGAGTTGAAGTTCAAAAACCGTTTCCACAACAAGAGTCAGCACTGGGCAAAACTGCTAAATCCACTGCGTCATGATGCTGACATCCAAAACAATTAGTCGTTTTCCACTGATGCCGTCATTCCCCTCAAGCTCTTTTTTTTTTTTCTAGTGACAGCCATATTTAAAACCACACCCCTCCCACAGATAGAAGTCCATGCATGGAAATGCGATGCGATGCACATTTCCATTTCTGAGGCATTTTCTGGCACACATGATTGTTTACTCTGACTATTTTTATAGCCTGTATTCCCACTAGTTCTATATTAATAGGTGCCGTGCCCAGAATATGCCAGAGCTAAGGCATAAATAAGCATACCCACTTCCTTCACCTCCATTACTAACAAAGTGGGTCTTATTAGAGGCCTGACCACCCTGGTCATCTCAGGTTTAGCTACGGCACGGGTGGAGCGGACTTATAGGAACGCAGCTGGAAAAGTACTGGTGCTTAAAGGCTGAGTCGTGTAGGAGGCTGTCACGCTTTTCCTGCATGTCTTTATGTGTATGATGTAAGGCAGATGAAATTCACGGCGCAGTTTCTGTATCATTGTAGATTTTCAACTCCGATTACATTTACAGTGTTTTCTTTTTAATCTACCATAATTTTGACAGACAAAGAGCTTAAGGATCTTGTTTTAGGACCCAAATAGTTATTTTCTGTCAATTCTGTGATTTGAACTGAACCACCTGGTTACTCAGAACTTTCCAGGATATAAACGATGTTCAGCAGGTACAAAAAAAAAATTTTGCTGAGGGTTTGTGCTTGCATGCATATGTGTGTGTGTGTGTGTGAGAGAGAGAGAGAGAGAGAGAGAGAGAGAGAGAAACCACACGAGCTAAGAAAAGAATACAGAGACGTACATACACTAACACTCTTAGTGAGCCATGCTAAAAAGTACTTTCAGAAACCAAGTGAGGTCAGTGTGTGTGTGTGTGTGTGTGTGTGTGTGTGTCTGTCTGTGTGTGTAGTTGAGCAAGGAAAAAGGTTTTTCAAAACACTCTATTCACTTCCCCATATTCAGACTGCCTCTAACTCAAGGTTAAATATTTGCCTTTGTGATTGAAGTCAGAAGATTTTTAGGAGGTTTTTATGATCATAAATCACAATTTCTCTAAAGAGTCATTTGAATTAAAATAAGCACATTGTTATTTTTATTATTATTATTATTTTTAAATAAATGGCCTTTCAATATGTCCATGCAGTACAAATAATAATAATAATAATAATAATAAAGAATAAAGTAGAGTTTGTGTTTTCAAATGTAAGAAAGAAAAATAAAAGCAAATAACTGCATTTTCTGAAACATTAAATTAATTGAAATTAATTTTGTAATAATAATTTTGTATTTGCAAATAAAAACATTTTGATTTTATGTAGTTGAAAACACAATATAGATAATAAATTAATTCTTCTTCTTCTTCTTCTTCTTCTTCTTCTTCTTCTTCTTCTTCTTCTTCTTCTTCTTCTTCTTATTATTATTATTATTATTATTATTATTATAACAAGGAAATAAATCTTACTGATAAATCCCAGGCCCCACACACACTTAGTTACTGTTGATATGTAGGAAAAAATGCCATTGTCATGAACTTAAAGCTTAAAAATGAACTTAAAGCTTTAAGCACGTGTTAAAATAAAAAGAAGGAATAAAATAACATTATTTAATAAAAATAAGAGGATTATTTTTCTGCAACCATGACATAGTAAGAACAAAACTTTACCATGTCAACACCCCACCAACACCCCACCACGAGTTGCTGACTTTAGATCCATTTTGGTTCAATAATATGCAAAATCTGACAAGAAAGCAAGTTAGAGTTTAATCCGATTGGTCAGAAGACGCTAGATTTAATTTTTATAACAGAGTCGCATTTAAATAGTTGGTGAAGTTTTCTGTGAGGAGACGTTTGTTTAGTGTTGATTTAACAGTTAGAGATAAAGCTGATTTTTCTAGCTAGCGGTTTTTCAGTAAAATGACAAGCTGCATGTGTTTTTGCCTCATTAAGTTCATGAAAGCAAAAAAAAAATTGTGATTCTGATGCTGACTGTTAAAAGCTGTTTATAACACACTTGAATGATTCAAGATACTATGAAAGAAAAGTATGTGTTGTTCTTTTATAAATACAAGATATCATACTTATATTTTAAATAATAAATTGTACAGTCACTGTAAATAATGTAAATATATATTATGGGTTGTAGAGGTTAGCACGTTTGACTCACACCTCCGGGGTTGGAGGTTCGATTCCCGTCTTTGATTGTGTGTGGAGTTTTTAATGTTCTCCCTGTGCTTCAAGGGTTTCCTCTGGGTTCTCTGGTTTACTCCGTCAGTGCAAAGACATACGTTGTAGGACGATAGGCATCTCTAAATTGTCCACAGTGTGAAATTGTCCCCTGTGTAGGATTGATACCCTGTCCAGTGTGTCCCCTGTCTCGTAACCATAGTGTTCCCTGGGATAGATTGACGAGGTTCCCTGTGAATCTATGGCTGTCTTAGTTCTACATTTGACGTCATCTATTGTTTCTGACGTGATTCTGAAAGCCATTAATGGATCTTGAGGTATAATAAGGCTGTAAAGCTGAAATGCATGTTCTATATAGTCAGCTCTGTTGTTTCGGGGCACTCACAGGACGAGGCTCGCTGTGTAAATGTTGTATAAACCTGAACAGCGATGGAAATGAAATCCATCCAGCACTGAGAGCCAGGAATGTGGTCAGTGGATTATTTCTACCCAGTGCTCGCTGTCATGAGGAGAGGAGGGGTAGTGCCACCTGGTGCACCCTGCCCAGGCTGCACAAACAGAGCTGTGTGTGTGTGTGTGTGTGTGTGTGTGTGTAGCAACTTGTCAGTCTACATGCCCAGTCCTCCAGGTACTCTGCTGTACCTGTGTGTGAGCATGCAGTTTTTAAACTGTTATAGCATTTGGCAGTAATAGGCATAACAGCATCAGTCTTGTGTGTGTGTGCACGCGCGTGTGTGTGTGTGTGTGTGTGTGTGTGTTTGTGTGTTAAATCAATTTCCTAAATATTTATATCAATTAATATATACATTTTTGTAAATAATATTACTCTGTTCTGTTTTATTATATAATGTATGGTCAGTGCTATAATTATTGGAACCCGTTAAGAGAATTAGCATCAATAATAATTGATAATGGATACACTTTCTTGCACAAACAAACAGAGAAATATGTAAAGTCTGGATCAGTTGCGGTTAAGATGTCGGACTGCTAATCACAAGGTTTTGAGTTCAAATCTCACCAAAGTTAAACTTCCATTGCTGGGCCATTAGAGATGGCCCGTAAACCAAAGCAAACGTCTTTTTATTTCTGTGTGATAAAATTGCATAACACCTGTAAATAGCATTCATCAGGTTGTAGGGGTTCTAACAAAAGTGGCATATGTTTGTTGAGCTACACGAAGTCAGGTGTTGAATATAAAAATACATAAATACATAATCAGTATTTTAATTAAAAAAAATGTCTGTGACTCGGTATTGTTGTGATCCTGGAGCTCTTTTGAACATTGATGAGATGCAAATTTATTAATCCTCAGTTTATTAGATTATGCTGTGTTCAAGTTCTCATTGCAGGTTTGTGCATAGAAGTTCAGAGGAGATTGTGTTCAGAGATTCAGTAAACTTAAATCTTACTTTCTGCTATAGGCAGCGCGTTTACACTCGGACAGTAAAGCTCATAAAAATATTAGTTTCCAAATTGTCATTACGACATTATAGTGGTTCCTCATGTATATGAATTTATTTATTTATTTATTTTGTTTTATTAAAAGAATTGAAGACAGCATTAGAGGGATATTTGACAGCCAATCCTCTGCCATTAGGCAAAAAGAGCTTGAAATGTTCTGAACGGATACGAATTCAACCCTGTTAGTCATTAGTAGAAGACAGTCAGTGCGTACAGTATCTCTAAGGGAGACTTCATAAATTAATTTATTAACCAAGGGAGAAGCTGAAAACTGCATGTTTAAAAAGTCATATATCATTATCTATATTTTAAGCTCCAACTTTCAGTATGTGTTATGTATACAGTATAAAAGCTCTTAGTTCCACAAAGAGTGGCAATAATTATCCAGCTTAATGCACCTTGAATAAGGGTGAGGGAGGGAAAAAGTGTATACTGCCAGTGCTGAGGGGTGATTAGTGAAGATATCTGATATCTCTCCTCCCTTTTTCTCTCTGTCTGTCTCTATTTGATGTGTGATCGGAAGGGTGTGTTGTATTCATTTCTGTCAGATCACTATAACTCAGCAGAGCGCTGGGAGTAGATCCCTCCCCACTGAGCTCGTGCCCTGCCATAACCCTGTCATAACCCTGTCATAACCTTCTCTGACAGCCTCGCAGATGGTAGGGAAAATGGGGGTTAAAACCCAAAGGCCACATCACTCCACACACTTCCCTTTATCCCCTGAAAGACCAAGTGACCTTGCTCTGACATTCTCTCGAGTCCAAAGACAGAAGTGGTGGGAGGATGTAGAACATGGGGAGGGGGTCAAATGTGCATTTCAAAGACTTGAGCCATAAATATTTGAGAAGAAAATGGCTCAGCGTTTGTCCAGATGCTTTTAGCCGTGCTGTATCACGGAAGGTTTAAATATAGGTGTGCTACATTGGCTCCTGGGAGACTCAGACAGGATTAAAAAAAAGGTTTAGACTCATGGCTGAGGTTAAAGTTCAGTGGCTGCTGGGAGGACAGATCTTTTGTCTACATGTCTCCAGTAGCTACATCAAGAAAAGAATTGACTGCATTCAGATGGATCTTTTGTCTACCTGTCTCAAGCAGGCAGCATCAGCTAAAGAACCTGACTAAAAAACTGCACCTAGACAAGCTGGAGTGCATTTAATCTATTTTCTTGTTACATGATGTTTACAAGCTTCCATTTCTGTCCATACTAATGACATTCAGATTTCTGTATCCGTACCTGCTTCACTGTCCAATGAATTATCAATCTACCCTCAAGCTTCCCTTTATCGTTTCTTGAATTTCTGCTAAATTCCACCTAAATAATTCCGAAGCACATAATTGACCTTCACATTTCACCAGCTAGAGGCTGCATTTAAAAAAAGAAAAACAAAAAAAAAACAATTAATACCTGCACCCTAAATTCGATTGACTCAAATCAATAAAAACATCCTTGAGGTGAGTTTCGGAGCTGAAGCGATGGTTGGTGGTGTGGTTTCAGTTTGTAAGAATGTAAGGTTACTTAAGGACATACACATAACATGGAACCTTGGGTCTAACTGACTACATAGCTATAATCCATTCCTGTCAGGACTTCTCCTGAATCAGAGAGAGGACCTGACGTCTCGAGAGTATCCAGCCTTGGACTCTGAGGTCATGTGGTTCTATTAGCATAACTCAAGGCTCAGGTGGTGAAATGTTAGCATGTAGTCTCGCAGGAGTCATAATGAATGACCTGCTAATTGGGACAAAGGGAAAAATGTGTGCATTAACAAATTAAGAGATGGCACACGCAACTAAGGGCAATAAAGGAGGGTTCTGTGCTGGGGGCTCTGAAATCTAACTACATTTACAGCATTTAGCAGATGCCCTTATCCAGAGCGGCTTACTTACATTTTTTATCTCATTTTTATACAACTGAGCAATTGAGAGTTAAGGGCCTTGCTCAGGGGCCCAGCAGTGGCTGCTTGGTGGACGTAGGAATCGAACTCAACGAACCTTCCGATTGGTAGCCCAACACCTTATCCACTAGGCTACAACATCCCCACTATAGCTAACTATAACTAGATGAGTTTTTAGTATTTTTAGTATTAGAAAAGGCATTAAAAGTGTGGACAATTATGCACCCACTGATTTAAAAAAAAAAAAAAAGAAAATCAAAGGTCATTAACTGGCCCACAGTCCAGATTCAGACCCAAGAAGGTTTTTCATTGGAGTAAACCAATGAAAAAATAGTGGAAAAATAGTACTTCAGAGACTTTAGTTTTCTTTAGGTTTTCTAACCTTGAACCATCTTAGCTTCAGTATCAGATTGTCCATTGTGGTTTATCTAAATCACCTACATTTCTATAAATTATTCAGTTCAAATGAGCTCATTGGACCAGAAGTTATTTACAGAAGCTATTCAATCTGAAAGAATGTAATTTATAGAGGATTTTCATCGATTTTTCATTTTATTTTCTCTCTCTTTTCTGTCTAGAAAATCGACAAGGTTAAAAAAAACAAACAAATAAAAACCCTGAATATTTGAAGAAAATTTTAACAAAAAAGAAAAAAAATCAGAGTTGCCTCATATGTTACGATGAAACCTTTTAGAAGAAATAGACACCGGAGTAAACAGCATCGTACTGTACTTAGAGACATTAATTATTTCAAGAATTGAATATATAACTTATATAACAGATAAAATGCAAAATAATATTATGTACTGGATCAAGTGCTATTTTATACGCTGCTGAATAGTGAAGATGGAAGTGATATTTTTTATTGTAACCAAATTTGCAGTGATCAATGTGATCGTTACAACCAAATATATACTTCGACTGAATCTAAGCAGCTGAGTAACCCGGCCGTAACATTCCTCTAGTAAACACTAAAAGAGGTCATAAACTGTTAAACTGATTATTGTCCTGGGAATCGGGCCAATTTGCAGATGATACCGTTAACATAAACTTTATAATAAACTTTACATAGGTTAAAAGTGTTTTAATGGACAATTTGTAGCCTGATTTATTTTTATTAGCCTAGTGTCTCCAGTGCACTACTACAGTACCTTGGTTGATTGACAGTATTTGAATTTAGTGTAATATTGTTTATTTTCCAAAATATTTTGCACAGAACTATTCCATTTTATGCATCTGTGCTAGTCACAAATATCACTGCATCATAGCAAAATCGTTTATTTTAGTATATTTTGCATAGTATTGATTTGAAGTCTCTTCGTCCATTAGTGAAACTGAGTGTGAATGAGCATCATTGCAGATTCGCAGACAAAAAAATGGCCACAGGTGACATAATGATAAATGGCTCTGTGGAGTTATGAAGATATTGTCAAATAAAATCTTCATGTATTAAATATTCATCCTCCTCTTCCTTCAGTCATGAAGCTGTGATGTTAACATTGCCCTCGTGCTATGTTAATCATTTCTGCATCATAAGAATGGGCCTGTCTGGATTTGCTGCTTTGCACATTATTTGCATCTTGCATGCTCCATGAGGCTTAAACGTATAAAACGAGCAATTCTTGCGCATTTGACTTGCGCGTTAACGTCTCTCCAGCCAGTGCCATATTGATCGATTGCTTTGTTTGTCGCTCATAAAACCGTCTGTAATAAATTCGGCCCCCCTCCAACCCTGTTCCATTTATTTAGGCATAATTATTTAGGCGTAATTATGCATTAATGGATGCATGGCTGGTTCTGATTGAATCAAGTGATCCATGCGTTTAGAGGGAGACGTACAAGGTGCAGCCCAGATGCTCACAATGGGGAGCGCTCTCATTAGTTCCTCGCTCTACAAAGGCCTCCGGTGACTCTCTTTTGTGTTTCTCTGGATGGGGGAGAAATGCTCACTCTTCTGGGAGCAACCTATCCTGAGAATGGAAAAAGAAAAGCATGCTAATGTTCATCTAGACAAACGACTATATGCCTTTTATTGTCTGTATTTATTGAGCTCTCTAATCTTAACGAATAACCCAGACATATGTATATAAGCAATATATAATGCTTAGTATCTAGACTATTTAATTACTATTTAATTAATTCTGGAAGTCGTTTTAAAGCTCCGTTCTCCGTTTTTCGTTCGTCACTTAGCTCAGAGGTGGTCAAAGTGAGCAGAAGAGGATCGTCTTTAGGCTTTCCTGCCTTAAAAATACAGTTTATGAAGTGCATGCTCATTTAATCATCAATTATACTTTCAACTTAGAGAGCAGGCTGCTGGCATAATTGAATGCTGTTTAAAAGATCAGGACGGAGTGGAGACGTGATGAGAAATTATACACTCACCTTGCCCTAGGCCTCGCTTAGAGATAGTCTGTTCTGTTATTTGTACCGGATGAGACTTTCTACCTCAGCCAGTGTGTGGGTTTTAAACATGAACGTTCTATGGAGATTAATTGAAGATTTAGTCACACACCAACCAATAAGCCTTATATTATTTGGAAACACTCTGGACCTGGATTGTGAACCTGTGGCCAGGTTGTGTGTGGACGAATGGGAGATAGGGGTGTGTGTATATACATGGGTGTGTGTGTGTGTGCGGAGGGGAAATTATGTTTATTTGGGGTATTTTGTTGTTGCTGCTGTCTTCTGCTTGACCTCAGAAATCTGTAAGCGACAAATCACAGACACAACAAACTAAGAATGTGTGTGTGTGTGTGTGTCTATGCATTAAGGGCTTTCACTCTGACCTAGTTTGACTCATCGCTCGTGTGAGCTTTAAACCCAGTGACCACAGCCACACATGGTCAATCTGCCACTGTCACTCTTTACAGCAGTCAGACAAATATTTGGGGCATGCTGAGAGACCACACATGAGGCCCTTTCCCATCAACCCCTATGGCAAGGAAAGAATCTAGGCCTCATCTTTCTAGGACAAAAAACAAAAATATGCCAACCTACAGTACATATTTACCTCTCCTTAATTAAAGGAAGTACCTCTCCTTATTTACCTCTCTTTAAAGGTGACTTTTACTATAGTGCAGCGATTTCGTGTTCTTGATGCTGATTGGCTACTGAAGGTGCTGATTAATTTTTCTATAGCAGCAGCTCTGAATTATTTTCCCATATCAGCTTATAATAAATAATGCCGCTATCACATACGTGACTCATTGCAAGTTAATAATATATCTATTATAATAAATAGATCAAATACATGACATCTTGTTTTATAGTAAATACAAAATTGTTAGCTATAAAACACTACACGCTGTTATTGAAAGATTTGCACAATTTGCACAATAATAACTATTATTATTATTATTATTATTATTATTATTATTATTATTATTATTATAAAATACAACCTATTTAATCTGTTCACGTAATTAACAGCAATCGCTTGTTATTACTATAATAACTGTTGTTGTCATGGTTACGCTTAACTACCTTACCTATTAACCCTTGCATATCACATGACCTTCTCACATGTCTCACTGATCACTCACACCTGTTGTTTTTTCCCTAATCGGCAGCCCTACGTAACTTCTAAGATTACATGTCAGTCAGCTCCCTAGTTCAGTAGTCAGGGCACCGATCATGGAGTCGGCCATATTTTATGAACTCAATCAATCATAAAATCTCTCCAGTGTTCTTGAATGTTCTCTCCCTAACAAAATCCCACAATGCACCACAAAAGCTAGGTAGCATGGATACTCAACATGCATATCTGAAACCTTTAAGCTTAAAAAGTCTTAACTAGTCTCTGCTAACTTTGTCTAAATGTTAACCCAGACATATGTATAATTTTTGCTTTAGTTGTTGTAGCCCTCAGAGACAATTACTTATGTTAACTTTATTTGTTCTACATGTACGTGCAGTTTGTACGAATCTAACAACATTTAAATGTTTACTGATTTAAAAAAATGCCACTAGCTAGTCAACAGTCCAGCTCTATCACATTTTATAAAATTCATTCATTCATTCATTCATTTTCTACCGCTTATCCGAACTACCTCGGGTCACGGGGAGCCTGTGCCTATCTCAGGCGTCATCGGGCATCAAGGCAGGATACACCCTGGACGGAGTGCCAACCCATCGCAGGGCACACACACACACTCTCATTCACTCACACACTACGGACAATTTTCCAGAGATGCCAATCAACCTACCATGCATGTCTTTGGACCGGGGGTGGAAACCGGAGTACCCGGAGGAAACCCCTGAGGCACGGGGAGACCATGCAAACTCCACACACACAAGGCGGAGGTGGGAATCGAACCCCCAACCCTGGAGGTGTGAGGTGAACATGCTAACCACTAAGCCACCTTGCCCCCCATTTTATATAATATAAATTTTAAATATTTAACATGTTTGGGTTTTAATAGTCACTGATGAAGAAATCAGAACGTCAACAGAAACTGAGGCATCCGTGTCTCAATGTGTAGTGAGTCAGCATATTTTACCAGAGCCCCAACTTGTGCATATATGATTAAGTGATTCACTACCTAGGGAGCTAGGAAGCTGATTGAGATGCAGCTCTAGATTCTGTGTACCTCAGTGTCATGCTCCTGTTGACATAATGTTTCGTTTAACGCTTTACCTGTCACGGCTTTGCTAAGAGTCTGTATTACGTTTTGCTAGTTTGGTTTGTCCTCAGTTTTTTTGCACCTCACCAAATAAAAGTCTGCTTTTAACGTTTCCTGACATTTGTCGCTCGTCAGCTTTTCTTTCCTTTCTCTTGAAATATATACGACAAAGTGCAAAAAGACTATCCTGAAAATGTACAATTACAATCTACTTCTGAAGACTCCTTCCAATAAATCTGGAGAATAACATCTCACAGAAAACATATGTTTATACCAATGACCCACATAATAAATGAATTACTATAGGCTTGATATTGTATTAGAATGAGTGCATAGAATATAAATATAATAGCAATTATCCAACACCTTCTGTAGCACTATGGTGCGATTATTAATAATATATTGCTACTAATCTGATATACGTTAACAATAGATATAACAAGGAGATTAAACATTTGTGTGTTAAAAAGATAATTATTTATCTGCATAAACATACTTTATACATACAGAGAACACAACTGGATAGAAAGAGACATACAAACAAAAACCGTCAACTTTTTCCCCATGAATATTCAGGTACTTTTGGAAAAGCTGTATTTCCAGGCATTTAGCAATTAGTTATTATTGCTTTTAGAAATTCATGAGGACATTTTATCACATTAGTGTAAAGCTACAAAGGACAACATTTGAAGACTCCTTAATTATTAAAATGTTTTTGAGCCTAATGTATTTTTGTATGTTTGTTTTTTTTTAATTTATTTATTTATTATTTTTTTAATTGAAGTATTAGGACCTCTGGAAAGGCCACATTATAGTCACATCAACACAGATTATTTTTTATATTAACGATTACTGTGGTCAAATATTCACGACTGTTTATCACTTGTTAATCCACTATGCTAATTAGGATTAAATCACAGGCTTCAGAGTCCATTTGTATGGTTAATACTCTTTTGTGTTTGACCCAAGGGGGATTTCTAAGCAGTGCTTTAGGGTTTGAGGGAAATAATTTTTGGCTGACATCATCATATTGCCTCGTCATGTCTTTCTTATCGTTTCAAAAAGTGCTTTAAAAGATTTTCTTCCAAAAGGCAGCAAACCAGATTCCCTTGCCAAATTGCATGCTTCATGATTTTTTGGGCCAAAATGTCATACAAATTTTTTTCTTTTGGATGCTGAAAGTAATTTTATTGACTGTCTTTCCCATGTTATCAGAGCTGCACAGCCTGCCAGCTATCCTCCAAAAGCCTTGGGCTTTCGTGGCAGATACACACAGGTACAATAGATACCCGTCCAGACGGTCTCCAATCAAATAATTACGAGCCTTTGCCAAACCTAAGCACCAGCTAATGAATGGAAATGAGCGATTTGTATGCGGCCTGCCCGAGAGGCTTTCTCAGTACTTACCTGATAAGTGCCGCGGTTCTGCCACTCCATGATGAACTTCATTCAGAGATGATGGCATTGTTTGAATGGGTGACGCATGGCTGGAGTCCTTGTATTGGATTTCTGAATAGCCTCAACTAAAGGTGTTCATTAAGAGCACTTAGTGCTGATTTAATGGCTGAAAACATGTCGACCTTGTGCCACCCAGCATTAAATTGGACCTTCCTGCACGTCCTTAACTTTTTGTCATGTGTATAGCTATGTATTATAGTTATGCAGGTCTCAGGGAGCATGAGCGTCTTCTGCTGTGAATTTTTCTCTTATTGAAGCATTCAATACAATGATAACCTTTTAATGTTACATTATGCACTGATTTTTTCAAAACCATGCAAACACTCAAATACTCAGACTTGACCCTGATCGGAATTTTTATTAATGTTAATTCTGTTATGCATTATGCATTATTTGCAGGGAATAAGATCAAATAATGATATTTACTCTGGATTTGAATGTAGACTGGCACTAAACATTGTAAAGCAATGTGTCCTTCAGTAGTCACTAAATACTTGTAGTTTTATATATATATATATATATATATATATATATATATATATATATATATATATATATACACACTACAATAAGCCCAAAATTCTACATTAGTAAATGGTGTGTGTCTTAATCAGAAGTCAGGAGCATTTGGGTCTTATTTTCCATTCTTATCTTGTCTGTAAAGTCTAAAAAAAAATTCTAATATATTCAAAGATTTAAGTAAACAACTGGTTACAACAGGCAACCTTGCATTTTAACATTAACAAGATACTGACTGCTAGACTTGAAGCATGAAGGCCTAAAAGGATTAGAACGATAAAAGCTGTAGTTGAATCTGACTGTAATGAGTCTGTCTGTGTTTTGCCCTGTTTCTGTCTGCTGTCTGCCTTGCTGTTAATTGTTTGCTCCGCCCACTCATCGGTTACCATGGACACTAATTGCACTCTATCTCCCTCCCAGGTGTACAGTATTGTGTTAGTCACTGATTGTCTCTGCTTGGTGATTGGTTCCTGCTTGCTATATCTACCCTGTTTGTTCACTTCCCTGGTGTTGGTTGTTGTTGTATGTTGGTGTCGATGTTCCTGTTTCCTGTGTGCTCAGTGTTCTGCCCTGTTTTGCCTGCCTGTTTGTTTGCCTGTTTCTTGTTTTTGTCTATTAAAAGTCTTAACTGCACTTGGATCCTCACTCGCCTTTGTCTCGTCGTGACACTGACTAAAACAAACATACACTATCACTGAGCCAAAAGTCCAAGGTGACTGTATCCTCTTTAACCTCGTTAATTAACACTAAATTACGCAATCGTTGCTCTCTAAGAAGAATGAAAGCATAATTAATTGCTTAATGAGTGTATAACTTCTAAACTATATATAGTTTATACATACACACATTCACACGTATATCATTTTTTACGATTAGAAGAATCTCAGCAGCTCAACATACAAAAAGATTTGTAACAGATTTAGAACATCAGCGCTGTCAGCTATTTTAGTCAGAAATAAAATCTTGTATATAAACACGTACAAATGACTTTCTGACACAAACTGTTCTCTCCATTAACATGCTGGTATTTTTATACGGATGTTTATTGTCTAGACTGACTGATGCCCTGTAGCTGACAAATGGGAATCATGGGATATGTAGGACAATGAAGGATTATATTAATATAAATGTAATTCTTGCTTTAAAAAAAGTCCATACTTTTCATATCCATGGAGGGTAAAATACTGCTACAGCAATGGTGTTGAATTCTCGGTTCTGATTGGTCAGTTCTGTAACAGCGGGTACGGCCATGGTATCTGCGTTTAAAACCTGCGCTGTAATTTAACAAATAAAAAATTGTTGATACGGTGATACAGAACGGAAAAAAATGAGTTTTTCAGAAAGTTTTTCACTTTATGATCGTAGTACTAGAGAAGATTATGCATGCCTACATGGCTGTGTAGTATCGCAGTACATTTTGCAGGCTCATAGAAAAATGTCTATTGAAACATATTTAACTGTATCTTTTCTATCCACGCTGTTTGGCAGCTGATTTACATCACGAAGGTCAAAGCTAGAAGCTACAGCAGTGTGCTGTCAGACAAACATAAAGAACTGGGAAAGAGTGTAACAAAACAGGCATAAGCCCATCTAAAAGATGAAGACCATGTACAGAAAAAAGGGAAGTTCTTCTGTCGTTTTGGATGTGGTTTGGGTTCAACAGAACTGACACTGACCAGAAAACAGGTGTAATGTTGTACTTCTGCAAAACAGACATCAAACATATGGAGTTATTTTAGATCATCAATTTATTCATGTAATGTATTATGATTTAGAATTTTTTTATGAATTTTCCATTTATCCAATAATCCAAATTGTGTCCAAATCATTTTGATCACTTCATCGATCCTGATGTTTTACCGCTGGCTGGAGTTTCGTCGCCCGGTGGTCACCTTGCCAGTGTCTCATGGGATTGTTGTGTATGAAGCAACCCAGAGACCTTCATGCCTTCTTTTGAACCAATGTTGTGTCAGTCAGCTGTATGGTCTGGTCTTTATCACCAATCAGGTCTGTGCTGATCTCAGAGTTTACGATGACCCGTTAGTTCCTCAGGAGCTCTCGGCTGCACTATTACTGTATACGCTGTTGTAGAAATGACATTATTTACATTTACCTTATTTACTCATACGTTTTGTACTCAATTCAGGAGTTTGAATAAACTACCAAATTTCTACTGGGGTTTAAAGGATTGCCATAAGAAATCTAGAAATCCCTCATTTCTTGTTTAAATGCCCCTGTGAACGATTTACACATGAACTGATCCGTATTCAATTTGATAAATGAGGCCCTGGGTCTTTAATAGTCCCTCGTTCTGTTCTAAACTCAGATTGGATTCTTCCTGTGCTTTTGATTAGAAGAAAATGGCTTATGTTTCGCATTTGTAACACACTTTTCAATATTCAACAGGCATTATTCAAACGAGACGACTAATGAGAATTTGGGATAAAGCCGGGATACGTTTCCAGGCAAAACAGTCTTTCTGGAAATCAAAGTATTTTACAGCATGGCTTTCATCAAATGAATTGGAACTGTAGTGCTTAAAAGAAGTTTAACAGCACGTCTGTTAATGTTGACTGACTTGACATTCTCAGATTTCCTGCTCTGTCTGTGGTTTCATGTGCATGAGAGGAAGCTTGTGGTTCTCCTCTCACACTGTATGCTCTATCTTACTCTCTTTCTGTGTGTGTGTGCTTGTGCGTGTGTATGTGCATGTGTGTGTGGCTTACTGGTCTGAACCATAGATGGGCAGTTAGATAAGTGCGGCATGTTGACATGCGGATGAGCATCTCAAACACACACCCGGTTAGATAAGTCCCCCATACCAGCACACATTAAAAAAAAACACATATACACACACACACGTACACAAACACACACAGCTCAAAGCATGGTGGTATTGTGGGTGTAGCACCTCGCATTTTAAACCAATGACAATCTAACAGCAAACGAACAGACGAGGACGCATAGCGAGTTAATATCAGATCGTCACGTTCATCTCGAGTACACTGAAAAATGCTTAACTGGACAGATTCAGTGAACTAACACCACCCAAAATTCGAGAACCTCCCGGATTTGGTCCCTCGCACTTGTAGCTCATACACCACAAGGATATGCATTATTCACATCTAAGCTTCCTCACCAATCAAGCACGTCCACGTATAGATCTACCACCAATTCTGTGTCAACACTACAGATTTGTTCTGTGTGTCAAACCATCCCTGATTCTTTGAACATGAAAGAGCGTTTTAAGAGTCTATAAACGTAAAGTGATAATTTACAAAAAGCACATTAAAATGGTTTAATTAGCACATTAAAAAGTCAGTGAAGCTGAAACTCTTAAAATCCCCCCCCCCCCAAAAAAAAAAAAAAAAAAAAAAAAAGTAAAGAAGACGTGTGCTTAGAAAAACAGCATGTCCACCTGAACTTGGTGAAACTCTAATGGCTGCGAAGCTTCTCCCAGATCTCCGGAGCCGTTAGTGCAACGTTAAACTTCTGTCAGTGAGTTTGTGGGGTGCAGCGGCATTTTCTTTTTCTTTCTCATCCTCTGTGACCTCCACTTCCCTTACATCTCTTACATCTGAGGAGCTGTCGACATCTGGAGAACATTTACCCCGTCCTCTAGTCTTGTTAAACACAACTTGTGGGCCTTTTTTCATCCTTTTTTTTTTTTTTTTTTCGGTTTCCTCGTGTACTTTTATCTGACAGACTGATGTCAAGGTGGAGCTTCTCTGAACCTCTGTGACCCCAGGACACCCTTTTCACGGAAACACCTCACTCACACACACACACACACACTCATACTGATGAGTCAGGTTGTTAAACTCTGCCTTTGCTTGAATCTGTCCTTAAGCCAGGCCTTCACATAGTTGCATTGAATTTTTTTTTGCACACACAGAGGTGCTCAGAATGATTTATCTGCGCTTACCTGTCAAGAATACAACTGTAAAACGTATGGAGAAATCTACATGTCATGCTTCACCTCATGAAGGTGTGCATACTTTCTCTCAAGCTTGCTTTTTTCCTCTGTCTGAGCTTTAATTCCTGAACAGAGTCAGTCACTGTTCACTTTAGAGTCCCTCTCTGACCCCTCTTTTTTTCTTCCTCTAACTCCTTGGAGACTGTTTTATGGCACCGGGTTACAGTTGAACCCAAATGGGCCAGCTGTTGCGGCTATCATGGGTTTTAATCTGTGCCGGAGTTTTTTATTAAGCTTTCAACGTGCAGCTTGCGTGACTCTGTTGCTTATTTAACAGCCACTACCTTGAGACATGAGTGTACATCACCCAGTGCACACACACTCACATTCACGCACATGGTGTATGACTGTTAATAGCGCCTTAAGACATTTACAGATGAGGTTTGAGTGTTCTACAGCTGCACTGTGTGTGTGTGTGTGTGTGTGTGTGTGTGTGTGTGTGTGTGTGTGTGTGCATCAGTCATCACATTTCAACACAAAGTCGATTAAAGGAACCACTGAAGCTTGTGTTTGGGAAGCAGAAAGGCATCTGAAGCTTCTCTGTGTTACTCTGATGGACTGGTTACATGTGTGCAGTGGTGAGTGCTGTAGTGTGTAGTGGAAAGTCTGAAGGGTTTTTATTTTACCTTTTTTTTTTACTTTGTGTATGTTTACTTATTAACTTATTATACAGCTAGGGTATTGTTAAAACATTGTTATTACACACACCCTGTACGTTGGGCCGATCAAGTAGCCAAAAATACTTCAGCAAATCAGAAAACACATGCACAAATTGAGAAACATGGCAATTAAGACATGCAATGAAAACAAATAAATCTGAGAGAGAAAAAATCTCAAAATGTAACAGCAAATAAGAAAATGCACACACATGCAAAGTCAAAAATTCCACTACAAATTCGGAAATGTAAAAGCAAAAGAAAGAACATAACAGCAAAGCCATAAAACAATAAAACATAAAAATAAATAAATAATCTGAAAATAAAACAAGAAATGGGGGGCTTAGTGGTTAGCACGTTTGCCTCACACCTCCAGGGTTGGGGGTTCGATTCCCACCTCTGCCTTGTGTGTGTGGAGTTTGAATGTTCTCCCTGTGCCTCGGGGGTTTCCTCCGGGTACTCCGGTTTCCTCCCCCGGTCCAAAGACATGCATGGTAGGTTGATTGGCATCTCTGGAAAATTGTCCGTAGTGTGTGATTGCGTGAGTGAATGAGAGTGTGTGTGTGTGCATTGTGATGGGTTGGCACTCCGTCCAGGGTGTATCCTGCCTTGATGCCCGATGACGCCTGAGACGCCTGAGAAGCACAGGCTCCCCGTGACCAGAGGTAGTTCGGATAAGCGGTAGAAGATGAGTGAGTGAGTGAGTAAAACAAGAAACACCACAAGAAAATTCTGAGACAAAATATCAAATTAGAAAATTTACCATTCAACCAAAAAATATAACAGACAGCACAAAAACATACCAGAAAATTAGGAAACCAATTAATTGGACACGAAGTATGAATTTCACAACAATAATGAACTGCAGGTTTTAACTGTCTAGTAAAATTTACTTAAGTTATTATTGTGCAGAGTCATTATATTCATTTCAACTAAATTTTCTCTTATGGTTAATTGTCCTCTGTTCTGTGTTGTGCTGTAGCCAATTAGCAACAAATATTTGATGTTTACAGTAATTCATTTTGAGTTAAATTTCTTGTTTTGCTGATGTGTGCATACATGGGTTCACTGTAAGCCCTTACAGGTTGATTGAACTTAAAAAATTTATGGAAACTCGTTGCCCTAAAAAAGTTAATTTTGTCTTGTTGAAAAAACAACACATTTTAAGTTTAATGTACTTAAGATTTCAAATGCATTTAATTGAAAACCTTTAGTTCATTGAACTAACAGTTTTTAATGCAGTGCAATTGAAATTTTAGGTACATTAAAGCTATCTAGATAGTAAATAAAGCTATATTTATTTAGCATGTCATGATACAACAAACTGGCATTCACCGAAATGTGTAGCTAACACCACGCTGATGAGCACGAGGTTGCATTTCTTTAAGACAACTAACGTTACATGGGCTAGTTTTTCTTGCAGGCAGTCGAATTTCAATTTAAGCTATTTTGTTTAATACTTCACTCACAAAGAAATGTAAAAACTTCTAAAAGGTTAATGATAAAGTTGCGCTGTATTTAAACCATGTTGGACATTTCTAATATGGTAAACCGCCAAGAGGCAAAAACACCATCGAAAAAAGATATAGTTTTACACAACAGACAACGTTTTCGGTCATTTGTATAATGAGAATTATTGATCAAAAAAAGGTTAAGCATTAGATTTTAAATGTGACGATTCCAAAGAGCATGCCGTAACATAGAACTATATAAAAGTGGCGGTTGCGACTTATAGATACAACACGATGGCGAACGTTAACATGTAAACACAGCCTAAACATACATTTAGTTTTACTGGCTAAATGTTATACATCTCATTTATCAATGTTTTATAATGTATTCGCTGTTTCAGACCAAAATGTAAAGTCCTACTCACCAGCAAACGTTGATGAAAATGCGCGCTGCATCCTTGTCTGACGTCAGTTCAAAGAGCCAATCAACATCTTCCTTGTATTGCGTTGCATTGACAACAGACTAAAATAAGTTAAGTTAAGTACATTCAATTTAAACAATTCAATAGAATGAACAGTATCATGCAAATCGTACGACAAACTAAAAACATGGAGTAATTGTGCAAACATTTTGGAGTTTATGTTTATTGTACCTAAGTAGTTTGAATTAAAACAATTTCAGGGATAACAGTGTTGAGTTTTCTGATTCCCTGTTGTGTTTTATATTTGTTGTTACAATTTCGGATTCCTTGTTATGTTTGCTGTTTATTTTGCTTCTTGTGTTTTCTTAGTTAGTTGTGTTTTGCACTTGTAGGCCAGTGTGACACAGCCTTAGTTAAGCCGAGAGTGTTTATTGTTGGATGAATTTGTGGGTGATTGTCTGTAGCATTTTGGCACTAGTCGGCACCAGCATGGCCAATCGAGCATGGTAAATCAGCAGTAGAGGCCAGCAGGAGATTTTTCTGATTCACTGATTGGTTAGCCGAGCAAATCAGTGCAAATCAACATACAGTAGAATTAGAGTGAATCAAACAAACAAACACTCTCAGGACAACATAAACATAGTTCTCAAATTTTGGGTTTTGTGAAGGCACAGCATTTTAGGTTCGAGCCTAAGCTCAGGTCACAGTCTGTGCAGAATTTAAGGTGTTTCTCTGGGTTCTCCAGTTTCCTCCAGCCTCTTTCCAGTTTCCTCCCACCTCTTCAGTTTCCACCCCTCTCCATATTCCTCCTGCCTCTCTAGTTTCGTCCTGCCCCTCTAGTTTTCACCTGCCTTTTTGGAAATTGAAAAAAGGCCTCCCTATTTGCCTTCTGCCACTTTCCAGGTTCCTCCTGCCTCTCCAGTTTCCTCCTACCTCACTATTTGCCTTCTGCCTCTTTCCAGGTTCTTCCTGCCTCTTCAGTTTCCTACTGTTTCGCTAGTTTCCTCCTGCCTCTTTCCAGTTTCCTCCTGACTCTGTAGATTCTTCCTGACTCTCTAGATTCATCCTGAATTTCCTGTTTCCTCTTACCTCTCCAGTTTCCTCCCACCTCTCCAGTTTCATCCTGCCTCTCCCCAGGTTCCTACCGACTCTTCATTTTACTCTCCAGGTTCCTTCTGCCTCTCCAATATAAGTAAACTGGTGACTCTCATTTACCCCATGGTATGAATGAGTGTGTGCACAGTGACCTGCTATAGACCGGCATCTCAATCCGGCTCCAAAGGTTTCCCAGATAGGAACAGTTTAAAAACTATTTGAACAATGGTTTTCATTCAGACAGCCACAAAAATAGCAACAGAGGACACCAAAGAAAAAGTTCCTACCAGAAGGCATATTAGCATTACTGTGGAAATTGTATTAAAATTCTCTCTTGGTCAGATCACACCCAAATTAAGGCAATAAAACAAATTAAATTTGATAAATTGTGCATGACTGTACCGGACTCTTCAGTTCTTGCTCAGATATCATCTTTAATGAGGAAGACAGAATGATGCGGGCTAGCCTGAGGATATCTGAAATGGGTTGAGGCTGACCACAGCTCCACTCCAGGGACCTCATCAGCATGATCATTACCTTGAGTACAGGCCTGTCTAACTGAAAATGACACGCCTAACCATTTGGGTAGATTACTAATGCATTAAGGAAACACACAGTGTGTGTAATGACAGGTAGGATTGTTAGACAAACCCATGGCAAAGTGGTATAAAAGAGCACTTAATGAATTTCCTCCCATCTCTCGCACTCAGGAACGTATATGTACATCAACTATAATACACGCCATATAATACATACCATTCAGCTTGTGTTGTTCAATGCCTCTTGTGTGTTCTCAATAGAGAGCACATGTAAAGCACTGATAAAGCACTCAAGTGAAACTTAGTGAGGAGAAAATAAGAATTTAAAATTTGAACCTGAACATAATTATGTAGCTTTGTAGAAGCCTATTTTTCCTATTTAAGCTTAGACAAAGATTTATCAAGAGTAACTCCTCCTAGGGCTTTCGAGCCACAAGCACCAAATTCGGATATGTTGTAGACCCTGCTCTGAAGTTTGTTGATATTACTTTTCTAAGCGATTCAAATACCGGTACTTCCGGTACCGGGTCTCAAAATGGCCTTTTTTCCCATAGACTCCCATTATAAACTTTGGAGGTTTATAACTCGGCAAGCTTTCAAACTATCTACACCAAACTCGGCCAGCTCCTTTAGGGTGATACTCTGAACAAACTTTTAAATTGGTGTACTGACTGGCCTTCCGGTTGTGCCGCAGCCCTGCCCCAAAATATGCAAACTCAAAAAACTTTTTACATGACATATCAAAACACTCAGAACAATGAGGGGAACTTCCTCAAGAGTATTCGGATGACGTCACATGACGTCACATGATGTCATGTGAAAATCAAAAATTAGCACAACATGGGCATGTCATATATCAAAACACTCAGCCCTATGAGGGGAATTACCTCACGTATTCTGGTGATGTCACATGCTCGTCTCCACTTGCCTCTAAATGTTTTGGCACCCTAGCTTTCTGTCCACTTGCGTCCAAAAAGCAACCGCCTTTGCGAATACTTGCTTTGTCAAAGCCAACATCAAAGTTTGTCGCGATGAACTTTACAAATGTAGTTTTTATTTATTGATTGATTTATTCATTTATTTATTTAATTTTGCTTATGCATTAAGTGTCAGAAATGCACAGAGATTTATCGGAATTTTTTCTGATGTCATTGCTACCATGGCGATTATTCATACAACATAATAAGTGTCACAGACAACCACAAATGAATACACAAATACAGATAACGATTAGACTACAAGTGCATAAACATCAACATAAACGTATACAAAAGTATGTATATAGTCCAGATATAAGGTTGTGTCTAATAAATATATTATGAATGGATTATACTTGGTCTGGTAACTATGAGCCCAGAACTCTGAAAGCATCACTGGGTCTGAGGTTGGTAGCTCTTGTGGTGATGAGCTCTCTTGGTCTTAATGCGTATGGGTTAGTTAAGCTTATCCAGTGGTACCTTCTGAAACAGTTGGGGTCATTAGGGCCTTTTGTCCTTGCTCAGGTAGTGCATAGTTCTTTGAAAGGAAATAGCTGGAGTATAATGAGGATTTTTTCAGTAGTACAGATTGCTTCTTGGACTGACTGGAGGATATATTTGTTTCATTGTGATGCAATGTTGGTTTGTTGGTTGCATTGGACAACTTCTTGGTTAAAAGAAACACATTTTTGGCTACAGATTCCCAATCAGGTTCAAGTCTAGGCCAATCGAACACATTCAGGTTCTTGGTTTTGAACCACTCCATCCAGTGTAGCTTTGGAAGTAAGCTTAAGGTCGTTGTCCTTTTAGTAGTCGAACCTCTGCAACATAGAGCTACCAGCACCATGCTTCTGTAAAGGAATGCTGGTCTCAGACAGGATCAACACCATTTCCCACTCAGGTTTGTCAACGTCAGATTAATTTTACAGCTTAATGTTCCAGCAATTTATTACAATACACTTCTGATAGTGTATTATTCAGTTAATGCTATAATTTTTTTCAATAATAGGAAAAATGTTGTTAGGAATGTACACTATGTCGAGATCCACATACAGGTCCTGTGAGCATAATAGTTTAAATAAAATCTCTCCATTTTTCAAATGTCACAAGACCTTTATTGTCTGTAAGAGGTGTGGTCCACATCAAGCACAGGAGTCATAACTCTTCGCTTCTTTTCGTAGTCAACATGCTTTTAATGACATTTGACCTTTCTTATGCTGGTACTTTATTCCACAGAGAGTTGCATTGTGTCAATTAAAGGCCAACAGAAAGACATGTTCACCTTCATGACTACTGTATATAGCCAAAAGAATATATATGAGCACAGGCTGTCTGCCTGTTTTAACAAACAGAAGGTTTGAAGATTTTAGTCAAAACCTTGTCAGAATGACATTAAAAAAAAATGCCAAAAATGCAGGCCACCAATCCATCAACCTTTCTCTCTGATTATAGCTTCTTTTTTTTTACTGAACAGCTCGGTGGAGTTCTCTGAATGTTCTCGGGTAGTCCGAAAGAACAATTTAAACAAGTAATATTTCATGCTAAAAGGTTTCTTCCTCAGCACAAGACATGTTTGCCAACAGACATTGTATTTGTGTGATAATGCATGAGGGGGAGGGTGCAAATCTCTTAATCTTTAGTGAACATACAGATAAATGCAAGCTTATCACAAACTTATCTCTACACTATCTTACATAGATACATAGATATATCTCAAATCTCTACACTGTACAAATACAGGTAGGTACTATAGTGTCGTTGTTATACCCGATGACGGAAGCAAGTAGAGTAAATTTAAAACTATTTGCTGATTTTCATGCTACCTTGGTTGAGAATAAAGCCAAATTCGGGACGCTCGGCTGAAATAGAGGAAATGTGGAACCATGGTTAATTTGCTGTCTAGTTGCACTCTCCATAGAGGAAGAGAGACCCATAGAGAGACCCAGAAAAAAATGTTAGACCAATATGTTAAAGTGCAGTTATATCATGTAAAATTTAAAGTAAAATGTCATAATTGGATTTAATTGCAATTGCATTTGAAAAACTCTTCTGAAGGATTTAGATTTTATTTGTCACATCCGTTATCCATGAAACATCGGGCTGTTGATATTGATAGTGAAATTTGATGGATTTGCTTGTGTGTGTGTGTATGTATTGTTATTTGTTAAACTCAAACGTGCTTGCATCTGTTACGCTCTTGTAAACAATGTGCTTCTTTCCTGGTAAAATAAAGGTTATAATAATTATACTTTGTATATTACTGTATATAGGTATACATTTACAGTGTGACTGTAAAAACAATGAAATGAGATGAAAGTATTAAAATAGAACTGAGTAATAGTAAGGTGTGTTGTAATCATACGTAGCCAGACGTAGGTGAAGGTTTCTCCTGAAACTTTCTGTATTAATCATATGAATAGAGAGGTGTTTATATCACCTCAGCAGTCATAACACATCATCACTGGGGGATTCTGACTTAGGGCTAAAATTAGTGAAGATCCGAAATGTTAAATACTTCAATTCTTAGTCATGTCGTTAGCCAGGTTTCTTCTACAGGAGACAAAAGTGTGATAAATGAATCGATGGACGGATTTATTTGTATGAAATAAAGGAAGAAATTGATCATGTTCAATGAAATTCAACAAATTCTTTCATATTTTCTTCACCAAAGTGTTCTGATGTGTCTGGAGCTCGTCGTGTTTTGGCGTCCAACCCACCTAGCGTTTAGTAAATATTCAGCTCTTATAGTCCCTAATCTAGTGTTAGATCATATTATTAATTCATAGTGTTTGGAAATCTCGTGTAACACTACTACACATTTAACACTTAACCCTGCATCATAAGTGGGATATAACCACATCATAAATGGTTTTGGTCTTCAGGGTAATTCTCTCTGCACTCTGGTCTCTCTGTATAAATTATTATTTTTTTTTTATTTTCCTTATTTTCTGTTTAGTGAAGTGAAACCAAAGCACGAATTCAGACCTAGCCTATACCACCCTTTTTCTTGTTGTCATGGTTACATTTCAACAAGGTTACAGGAATTGTGATTACATTTTTGACTAGTGGTCCGAAACTGCGCCCTATTCTCTGTATGGTGTCCTGGGAATCTTGCCAATTTGTAGCCATGTTTGAAAACCTAGTGAAACATACCGAGAGTGCTTATGAAATCCCACAATGCACTGCAACATGTTAAGTGTACCTTTATGTTCAATTTACACACAGAGCAAAAAAAGAAAAATAACAGAAACACCATATCAAAAATGTTTGTCCTTGTAGCATAAGCCAACTGCAGAATTAAAACAAATGCAACCAGAACTCAAGGATTTTTATATAAAAGTGAAATATTGGTTTAAGCAAAAACATATTTGTTGACACAAAATGGACTTTTTTCTATGTTTGAACATTTTGAACACATTTTTGTGTCAGGTGTACACATAATACATCCCATAATATTGTGCTCCCAGGAGATTTTCCTTGGCGACAGTCACCTCAGGCTTGTTCACTGGGGATAAATACAAACCCATTTAAATATATCTAATATTAATCTTGATTTTTTTTGTACTATATTAATCTTCATATTAACCTTTTGTTTTATGTTTATATTCTGTAAAGCTGCTTTAAGACAATGTCAATTTTTAAAAGCGCTATACAAATAAATTAGGATTTGAATTTGTAGCTGGGCTGGAAATTTTTCTTCTACTGTCTGATACTCTGTTTATTACTGTCTGATACTCTATATATTACTGTCTGATACTCTGTCTATTACTGTCTGATACTCTATACATTACTGTCTGATACTCTCTCTATTACTGTCTGATACTCTATACATTACTGTCTGATACTCTATATATTACTGTCTGATACTCTATACATTACTGTCTGATACTCTATATATTACTGTCTGATACTCTATATATTACTGTCTGATACTCTATACATTACTGTCTGATACTCTATATATTACTGTCTGATACTCTATACATTACTGTCTGATACTCTATACATTACTGTCTGATACTCTATACATTACTGTCTGATACTCTGTTTATTACTGTCTGATACTCTATATATTACTGTCTGATACTCTGTCTATTACTGTCTGATACTCTGTCTATTACTGTCTGATACTCTATACATTACTGTCTGATACTCTATATATTACTGTCTGATACTCTGTCTATTACTGTCTGATACTCTATACATTACTGTCTGATACTCTATACATTACTGTCTGATACTCTATATATTACTGTCTGATACTCTGTCTATTACTGTCTGATACTCTCTCTATTACTGTCTGATACTCTATACATTACTGTCTGATACTCTATACATTACTGTCTGATACTCTATACATTACTGTCTGATACTCTGTCTATTACTGTCTGATACTCTATACATTACTGTCTGATACTCTATACATTACTGTCTGATACTCTCTCTATTACTGTCTGATACTCTATACATTACTGTCTGATACTCTATACATTACTGTCTGATACTCTATACATTACTGTCTGATACTCTATACATTACTGTCTGATACTCTGTCTATTACTGTCTGATACTCTATACATTACTGTCTGATACTCTATACATTACTGTCTGATACTCTATATATTACTGTCTGATACTCTGTCTATTACTGTCTGATACTCTATACATTACTGTCTGATACTCTCTTCACTACCATCTGATACTCTGTCTATTACTGTCTGATACTCTATTCACTACTGTCTGATACTCTGTTCACTACTGTCTGATACTCTATTCACTACTGTCTGATACTCTGTTCAATACTGTCTGATACTCTGTCTATTACTGCCTGATACTCTATACATTACTGTCTGATACTCTATATATTACTGTCTGATACTCTCTCTATTACTGTCTGATACTCTATATATTACTGTCTGATACTCTCTTCACTACCGTCTGATACTCTCTCTATTACTGTCTGATACTCTATTCACTACTGTCTAATACTCTATATATTACTGTCTGATACTCTATTCACTACTGTCTGATACTCTGTTCACTACTGTCTGATACTCTGTATATTACTGTCTGATACTCTGTTCACTACTGTCTGATACTCTGTTCACTACTGTCTGATACTCTATTCACTAATGTCCCATACTCTATATATTCCTGTCTGATACTCTGTTCACTACTGTCTGATACTCTGTCTATTACTGTCTGATACTCTGTTCACTACTGTCTGATACTCTGTTCTCTACTGTCTGATACTCTGTCTATTACTGTCTGATACTCTGTTCACTACTGTCTGATACTTTATATATTACTGTCTGATACTCTGTTCATACTGTCTGATACTCTGTTCACGACTGTCTGATACTCTGTCTATTACTGTCTGATACTCTGTTCACTACTGTCTGATACTCTATATATTACTGTCTGATACTCTGTTCACTACTGTCTGATACTCTGTTCACTACTGTCTGATACTCTGTTCACTACTGTCTGATACTCTGTCCATTACTGTCTGATACTCTTTCCACTACTGTCTGATACTCTGTCTATTACTGTCTGATACTCTATTCACAACTGCCTGATTCTCACTTCACTACCATCTGATACTTTGTCTATTACTGTCTGATACTCTATTCACCACTGTCTTATACTCTACTTACTACTGTCTGATACGCTGTCCATTACTGTCTGATACTCAGTTCACTACTGTCTGTTACCCTGTCTATTGTTGTTTGATATATACTGTCTGATGTTCTATTTACTACTGTCTGATACTCTATTCACTACTGTCTGATACTCTGTTCACTACTGTCTGATACTCTATTCACTACTGTCTGATACTCTATTCACTACTGTCCCATACTCTATTCACTACTGTCTGATACTCTATTCACTACTGTCTGATACTCTATTCACTACTGTCTGATACTCTATTCACTACTGTCTGATACTCTGTTCACTACTGTCTGATACTCTGTTCACTACTGTCTGATACTCTATTCACTACTGTCTGATACTCTATTCACTACTGTCTGCTACTCTATTCACTACTGTCCCATACTCTATATATTACTGTCTGATACTCTATATATTACTGTCTGATACTCTGTCTAGTACTGTCTGATACTCTGTTCACTACTGTCTGATACTCTATATATTACTGTCTGATACTCTGTCTAGTACTGTCTGATACTCTGTTCACTACTGTCTGATACTCTGTCTATTACTATCTGATACTCTATCTACTAATGTCTTATACTCTATCTTTTACTGTGTAAGACTGAAGGTGGTTAGCACAAACTAGCATGTCTCAGGAGCTGCTGTAGCCTCAGATGATTAGGCAACTGTCATGACAATTATGGGAAATATTTAAATGACACATTTATATCACTAGGTGTAAACTGTCATAGCTCTGACATCTTCCATGGCCATTTTATGAATTCTTATACTGGTATTCTTATATTGGAATAGGTCCCAGCCCATACTCCTGATATCTATCAGAGATTTTTTTTTTAATTTAGACATGATATGATATTATGTGACATAACAGTACAATTTATCCATAGCACAGAAGGGACTGTAGCTATAAAGCCTTTATTCAGTGTAGTAAAATACAGTGTGCTGAAAATCCCATTTTTTCAGGGCTGATATTGAGGAGTGAAGCATTGAGGGGACGTGGCATATGATCGCATTAGATGTTGAAAGAAGAATTATGAGCATGTTTTATATAATTATATGATGGTTGTTATATCTCACAATGCTTTATACTCCCCAAAGGACTGAGTGAAGTAGAGGAAGTCTGGCTGAAAGGAGCCATGTCGCCTTCAGATATCCTGTAAGCATGTAAGCATGTATTGTGTGTATGATAAATGTAGTGTGCATGATCCTCCTCTGAACACCCTAACAACCTCACCACAGCACACACACACATGGAATTTGGTGGGTTCTATGTTTGCTGTATGAACATTTCTGAGTGACCTTCAGTGTGCCGAGCCAGCACAAAATATGCATTTAAAGAGAATTGCTGAAATAAATATCGAGGCATGGAAGGAGATTGTTTCTTTTGTACTGAGCAAGGCACAAACATGCATCACTGTCTGCATGTGTGTGCTGCATTCCTCCGGCCATTTCATTTGCAGGGAAATTAACCGTGTTCAGCACATAAACAAACGCAGTTGGCGCAATTACACTGCGCTCACAGCTGCTGAACGGACTTAGTCATGTCGTTAGCCAGGTTTCTTCCAAAGGAGGCAAAAATGAAATAAACGAATCAATGGACGAAATTATTTCTATGAAGCAAAGGAACAAATAGATAATATTTATTGAAATTCAACAAATATGTGTGTGTGTATGTGTGTGTGTGTGTGTGTGTGTGAGTGAGAGAGAGAGTGTAAAAACAAATATTATGTATAAAAACGTAATAAGTAAACTGTGAATGCTTGTTTGTTTGTTTGCTTGTTAGTTAGACAGATAGATAGATGGCTAGATGGATAGATGGATAGATAGATAGATAGATAGATAGATAGATAGATAGATAGATAGATAGATAGATAGATGGATGGATGGATGGATGGATGGATGGATGGATGGATGGATGTCCACAAACTTGCCAGCAGTCACAGTATCTGTCCTTGGCTGCTTATTGAGCTGATTCTGAGCGCTCACCCTTTCCTAATAGGCTTTGGGAATTGTGTTCCTCTACCTGATATAGATGAGATTGTTGATATATATATATATATATATATATATATATTTATATATATATATAATTTTTTTTTTTCTTTGAGGAAAATGTAATAAAGTGCCATTTTTATTGGCCACTGATCCCACCACCAAGGAAATTGAGCACTTCAGGCGCTGCTCCATAAGCCTTTTGCTTCATCCGGATTTCATTTTGCAGATGGGACACGTGTGCGATAATGAAATGCATGTTCGAGACAAAGACATCCGACTGAATATCAAACCTTCGTGTGTACTGAGTGCTGTCCTGCATTTCTGGCTTACCTGTCCTCATTGCGCTCGTCCTCTGCGCGGTTCAGACACTCTTATATGCAAACATTTTCATTTAATAAAAGCCGGAAACTCTTGCTCAAAGTCAAACTAGCAACAGTGTGGAGAGTCCTTGTTGTGATGGTATTGTACATTTGCCAGAAACAGGATTAATAATGTCATCAGCGATGTGGTTTATAGTGTATAAGTGCTTCATTGATCTTTAATAAAGCTCGCGTGGCATCCATGTAAACTTTAGTGATGTGTTTAGGATTTTTGAGCTCCCACACCATGCATCAAATCAGTTAATTACAGACGTGCATTTATTTAATTCCTGCTAGACCACATTGATAAATTGTCCCTTCTGCTTAACACTCCTGTAATAAACAAGGCAAGCGCTTTGCCATTAATAAGTAGCGTGTAGCATAAACACGTCGAGTAACAATATGTGAGACTTCTCTGAATGCAGAGCGCTGAAACTTTTTCTTTCTTTTTATCTTTCTTTCATTCTTTCTTTTTTCTTTCTTTCTTTTGTATTTTTTTTAACCAGCGTAAACACCCGTTCCGCCACGCTGAACAGACAGGTGTGCAGCACTTGCTTGTTCAACACATTTCCTGTTTGGTGCGATCACACACTTTGATGAACATCACAGAGTCTCGCAATTTAAACACGGTTTACCAGCTTTGTGTGCAGGCTGATGGGTTCATGCGTGCATGTGGGTGTGACTGCACATGTGCATGTTTTTTTTTTTTTTTGTCTGTGTGTGTCTGTTTTTTTTTTCTCTCTTACTTTTTGCCTCTTCTCACTGTTTGCTTTTCTTGTAGGCTCATTTGCTTCTGTAGCCTAAGGGACTAGTCTGACTCCTGGGACTGTTCTCTCTATGCTGAATTTACAGTATGCACACTATATATATATATTATAGCTCTTCCCTGAAACATTCATAACTCCATACGTCGCACTCAGGGCATTAATCTTGAGTTTTACACAAGGCGCCTGTGTGGATCAGCCTCTCTCAGGGGTGTTAATAATAATAAATATTACTGTGTCAAACTGAGACACACACAAATGCATGCAGTCATCTAGCATGATGAATCGTATCAGTCAATTTTAGTTTAATACTAACTTCACGATTGATCTGTACTTAGTTCACCTGTGATTGTACATATTGAGACCCAAATGTCAATCTAACAGCATGTAAATGTCTGAATTTCCTACAAAGAGTAAATTTTTTTTATTCTATTATTTTTCCCAAATACTGTAAATAGAATTTCTCCTGTATTGTCGTGTCTATGTTCAGTATTGAATGTCTCTGTCATGTCTCACTCTACAGTGGTGTTAATATAAAGCTCATATATAAAAATCTCAGGAATTTGTAGTGTTTCAGAAGAATTTCTGTTTTTATCTAGAATACTAGGGCAATATATTCATAGGTCATTTCCAAAAGTCTAAAAAGTAAATGATGATATCAAACCCATTTCTGCTCTCTGTGATGCCCCAAGTGTTTGTTCATAAACTTAAAATGTTGAAGGTGTTTATCTTCATCCACTAAAATTCAGTGTAAGATTATCAACAGAGGGAAAAACACACGTCTCACACTGAAACACTACAGTACAGAATCCTGACTCACTTTAGATCAGACTCACAGACAGAAAATCATTCATTAGTTTATACTGAATGAAAATGTCCCTCAAGTCGAAGCAGAATTGTCACTGACTATTTCCCATAAACAGCACGTCTCCTGTCAACACGTGTTTTATTCCTTACATATAAAGTGCTTTTTTTTTTTACCTCAGAGATAGTCGCTGTTAAAAGTTCTATGGAAATACAGTTTTCATATAGTTTATGAGCAAACCTTTGCACTCGTAATGAGCATGTGTGGTTTAACACAAGCACACACCAAAGAACATCTGAGCATGCACACACACACACACACATACACACACACAGATGTTCAAACTGCTGTAGAAATACAGTGCCTTGGGGCTTGTGAAAAGCGGTATTACTGTGACTCATTAAAGCATACACGCACACACACACTTATCCACACACACACAGAGAGAGAGAGAGAGAGTACCATAATAATATATATGTGTTTATTTAGTTCTTATTAGAGGGTGTGATCAAGACAGAGATGAAAGGTTTACGATGTGGGATGAAAAGGCAGGTGTAGAGCAATGTGTGACGCTGTCTCTTGGCACTCTCACACACTCCTCTCACACACTGATAGCTGTGAATCAAAGAGCTTTATGTTACGTGTCCTCACTCGGTCAGCCTTCACCCGACTCTAAACAAGAGTCTCAATGTAGCAGACATACTGCGTAAAAGAGGAAGTCAAATGCAACTTATAAAATAATATTATATTAAATTATATATACAATTTCCAATTTTTAGCGATATTTGCAGTAAACAATAACCTATAACAATCATATTTTAATGTTAAATGTTGTGGAATATTAAAATATCAAGTTAAAGTTTTCTGAGCTGGCCTGATGTACGTTTCTCAGGTATAACGTATAGGTGTTCTTACACTTAGCCCAAATATTTGAATCCTAATTTGGGATTTTTAGGGATTTTTTTTCCTGCAACTGTTATTAATATGTGTGACTTCAAGCTTATGCTTATGAGCCTATTATCCACCGTAAAGCAAGTAACACCAAGCACAGCAGGCTCACGCTTCCCTCAGCAGGTCCTCCTGAAAACAATACTTCAGTTAGCTTATAAAACACACACTGTGATTTTAACAAGTAAGTGAGGATAAATGAGTGAAAATTGTATGACATTACTTGAAATTTCCAGGAAGTACCTCATGGTTATGAGATAAAAAAAAATGCAACTGCGTGATATTAGCTTCATGCAAGATAATAATCTGAAAGTAATGACCTGAGTTCTGACCTAAGAAAGAAAAAAAACAAAACAAAAGAAAACATCAACTGTGTCGCTTTAGGAAAAGTAGCAATCACATGAAAGTAACTCACAATTACAGTATTAGATTAAAAAAAGTCTAAATTTTGTGATATATTAAAATGAAATTAAATAAAAAACAATTACTGATAATAAGAAAAATGAGAAAAAAACAAGTCATTCGCACGAAAATAATTAACGAATAATGATGAGTAATAAACTAGCGACTTGTAATTCTGAATGAAACTCACGATTGTGAGATAAATAAAAGTATCGCAATTACAGATATAAAAAGTCACAAGTGTAAAAATAAATCTGTGGACTATTTATCTTCTTTAGAAACGAGTGCGTACTTGGAAGAAACAAAAGACGCTGAGATGAAAAGTGTTTAATGATGTAAGGGTAAAAAGGCTAAAAAAAAAAGGGTGTGTTTGTAGTAGACAACATTTCAGTCAGCTTTCTCACCTTTCGCTCTCAGCTCTCTGTGAAGCAAATCCAGTGTGTATTAGCCAGCAGGAAGTGCACTGCACATGCATGTGTTTAAATGTGAATGTGAATGTGTTTTTCCATCCGTGCTTGTTAGCCAGTGCAGACTCTTCTCCCCTGTGCCTCTGTGTCTGACCGGGGAGGATTATCAAAAATTCACACTCTTATGTAGATTCATACTGTCTCCTTCAGACCGGTGCAGAGGCAGTGCAAGAGATGAGAGAGGCTTCAGGAGCGATGGAGGAGAGGCACAGGAGCTTGCCTGGAGCTGCACCCAAACATCAAGTGAGTCTGAAAGTAATGACCTGAGTTCTGTTCATCATCTCTCTCACTTTCTTTCTCTCTCTTCGCTTCCACAGCCTCCGGACCCTGCGGCCTTATGATGGACCCTCAGGCTATTCCACACACACTCACATGCGCACACAAACACACACACACACACACACACACACACACACACACACACACATTATGTTTCATATAATTATGTATATATATATATATATATATATATATATATATATATATATATATATATATATATATATATATATATGCAGGTGCATCTCAATAAATTAGAATGTTCATTTATTTCAGTCATTCAATTCAAATAGTGAAACTCGTGTATTATATAAATTCAGTACACACAGACTGAAGTAGTTTAAGTCTTTGGTACTTTTAATTGTGATGATTTTGGCTCACATTTAACAAAAACCCACCAATTCACTATCTCAAAAAATTTGAATATGGTGCCATGCCAATCAGCTTATCGACTCAAAATACCTGCAAAGGTTTCCTGAGCCATCAAAATGGTCTGTTAGTTTGGTTCACTAGGCTACACAATCATGGGGAAGACTGCTGATCTGACAGATTGTCCAGAAGACAATCATTGACACCCTTCACAAGGAGGTTAACTCACAAACATTCATTAACATAGACGTTGGCTGTTCACAGAATGCTGTATCCAAGCATGTTAACAGAAAGTTGAGTGGAAAGAAAAAGTGTGGAAGAAAAAGATGCACAACAAGCCGAGAGAACCGCAGCCTTGAGAGGCTTGTCAAGCAAAATCGATTCAATGAATTTGGGTGAACTTCACAAGGAATGGACTGAGGCTGGGGTCAAGGCTTCAAGAGCCACCACACACAGACGTTAGAAGGAATTTGGCTACAGTTGTCGTATTCCTCTTGTTAAGCCACTCCTGAACCACAGACAACATCAGAGGTGTCTTAGCTGGGCTAAGGAGAAGAAGAACTGGACTGTTGCCCAGTGGTCCACAGTCCTCTTTTCAGATGAGTGCAAGTTTTGTATTGCATTTGGAAACCAAGGTCCTAGAGTCTGGAGGAAGGGTGGAGAAGCTCATAGCCCAAGTTGCTTGAAGTCCAGTGTTAAGTTTCCACAGTCTGTGATGATTTGGGGTACAATGTCATCTGGTGTTGGTCCACTGTGTTTCTTTAAAAACCAAAGTCACTGCACCCATTTACCAAGATACTTTAGAGCATTGCTTCCTTCTGCTGACCAGCTTTTTAAAGATGCTGATTTCATTTTTGAGCAGGAATTGGCACCTGCCCACACTGCCAAAAGCACCAAAAGTTGGTTACATGACCATGGTGTTGTTCGGCAAACTCACCAGACCTGAACCCCAAAGAGAATCTATGGTGTATTGTCAAGAGGAAAATGAGAAACAAGAGACCAAAAAATCGCAGACGAGCTGAAGGTTACAGTCAATGAAACCTGGGCTTCCATACCACCAAAGCAGTGCCACACACTGATCACCTCCATGCCATGCCAAAATGAAGCAGTAATTAGAGCAAAAGGAGCCCCTACCAAGTAATGAGAACATATACAGTAAATGAACATACTTTCCAGAACGCCAACATTTCACTAAAAATGTTTTTTTTATTGAACTTATGAAGTACTCAAATTTTTTGAGATAGTGAATTGGTGTTTTTTTTTTTTTTGTTGTTGTTGTTAAATGTGAGACAAAATCATCACAAGTAAAAGAAACAAAGACTTAAACTACTTCCTCTGAAGATGTGGTGTGGTGACTGGCACCAAGACCTATAACTTCTGTAAGTAAGACTTGTTTATCCAGAATATCACAGAGATGCTTGATTGGATTGAGATCTATGGAATATGGAGGCCGAGTGAACACATTGAACTCTTTGTCATGTTCCTAAAAGCAAAGTTGGTCTACAACAATGTTTAGGTACAGTAGGTATTACGGTTTAAAGTAACATCCACATGATTACCTTCTTCACATAGTGACATCTCGTGATGCCGTCTCTTCTTCAAGGTTAGCAACACACACACACACAAACAATGATTCTCCAGACCAGGCCGCCTTCCTCCATTTGCTTCATGGTCCGGTTTTGATGCACACATCAGTTGTCAATCAGTGGACAGTTGTCAGCATAAGCAAATTGAGCTTTCTATCAAGTGTTTCAGCGATTTCTGCAGTCATTACAAATGACTTCACATCTGCAGCTTACAGTATGCTTGCCCATTTTTCCTGCATCCAACACATCAACTTTGAGAACTGACTGTTCACTTGCTGTCTAAACTGAAAGCCAACAGGGGGAAAAAAAACAATCTCCGATCTGAACTAAGTCTTTTTTTAGCCAGCTTTCCATGATGAGATGGAAAGTTGCAGTGCAATGTAGCACATATGCCCTTCATCATGATTGGCACAGGTGCAGAGAGACCTTTTATCGTCTTTGTGTATATTTACGTACAGTACGAGCGAACGTCGAGTGTAATTGAAATTCCACAGCGGGCCTCTGCTGTTCTTCCTAATGGCGGCATATTTAAGATAAGTGGCCGCTCAGATTCAACAATCTGCATGAACTTTGCCTGTCTGTGTTCTCTCTCTCTCTCTCACTCTCTCACTCTCTCTCTCTCTCCCTCACTCTCTCTCTCTCTCTCTTTCTCTTTACTCTGCTACATCCACCACAGCTGTAGTGCTCACGTGTTTACCACGAGCATAATTTTTTACTGAGAAAAGAACAGGAAACCTTTTTACTCAGAAATTACTAAAAGGGAAGTTTTACCAGTGTTTATTTATTTATTTATTACTTTATTTTATTTTATTTTATTTTTTAAATTGCAAATGCCAGGGGTCAAGTCTAACACCTTTTCTGAGATGTGTTACAGTGATATCAACGAAACAGCTTGAAATTTCAGCGCAAGTAGAGTTTATGGGGCGAATAACGGAAGTAGAAGTGTTCTCTATGTGACAGATTGTCGTGCATATTTTAGTTTCGGTTTGTGTGGCATTTCGTTTATCCTTATCACCAGCTAACATCTCAAACTGAAAAACAGTTCACCAGCGTCTACATTTGTGACTTTAAAAAAAAAAATACTCACTAGTCTTAGCTCTGGTGTTTACACTCTAACAGTAAAGATCACAGAATGATAAGAACAACTGCCTTAATACAAATCCATGATTTGACTTGTAGAAAAAAGTCCTGTGCGAGCTGCTGTTACTGAACATAAATTAACATCTTCTGACCAATCAGAATTAAGAATTTGTTTATCGAAGCTTTGATTATGGATTTGAATGCAATTTGGTAAAAAGGAGCTTGTACTTTCTTGATGGTTTTATGGTATCCAAGCAACACCAGTTCC
Source organism: Tachysurus vachellii (assembly GCF_030014155.1). NCBI lineage: Eukaryota > Metazoa > Chordata > Actinopteri > Siluriformes > Bagridae > Tachysurus > Tachysurus vachellii. Next base: position 8,059,466 of record NC_083462.1, on the reverse strand, counting down.
ATTCAAGTAGAATTGTGAGTAAAAATCAATCACTCTCACTCATTTTCTACCACTTATCCGAACTACCTCGGGTCACGGGGAGCCTGTGCCTATCTCAGGCGTCATTGGGCATCAAGGCAGGATACACCCTGGACGGAGTGCCAACCCATCGCAGGGCACACACACAATCTCATTCACTCACATAATCACACACTACAGACAATTTTCCAGAGATGCCAATCAACCTACCATGCATGTCTTTGGACCAGGGGAGGAAACCGGAGTACCCGGAGGAAACCCCCGAGGCACGGGGAGAACATGCAAACTCCACACACACAAGGTGGAGGCGGGAATCGAACCCCAACCCTGGAGGTGTGAGGCGAACGTGCTAACCACTAAGCCACCGTGGAGTAAAAATAATTTCCACAAAAAAATACATATTATATAAATGGATTTAACCTTTGTATGTTGTTCAGGTCTGTGGGACCCGTATTCATAAACATCAATAGTTTTGAAAAACTTTGCTTCCTTGTAAATTTGTTGATCTTTTTCCACTCATAACTTGATTAAATTTGATTTTCTTTTTTTTATTACATTTTATTAAAAAACAACAAAAACGATTAGCA